>NC_047509.1:42615365-42675365 GCF_902827115.2 Pseudochaenichthys georgianus
CCACCAATTCACCCATCCTCTCCCGAGCCCCCGCGAGACAGATGCCCTTAATAACTACTTCTCAGGGGCCAGGTGTATCAACCTTTCTCCCTATCAGATTTAGGGACCATGTCCGCCCAGATGCCCCCCTGTCCCAGGGAGGCACCATGGATAGGTCATTCACATCCCTAGGGGCGGCCAAGCATTATGCCTTGGGATTTCCGCCGCATACTAGGAGACCAACAAATGCCTTCGATTTAGCGGAAGTAGAGAGAAGGGCTCAGACTGAAACAGGGTGAACGAGTACACTAATGACCGCTCTAATTACCCAGTTAGGTGATGCAGTCCGAACCAATGGCCCACAGAGCCAAAAACAATCACTTTCGCATTGAAACATGGGGAGGACTGCTCTGCCTTCCTGAATAGAGTAGAAGAGGTACAGAGACATAACAGGGCGCACCATGCCAGTGATCAGACGCACGCCCCCTGTTCAAATCACAGCATTGTGGGCTGCTTTACCAAAGTCTGTAAAGACGCGATGGAAGACAACCCAAGACCCCATACCACACAATGCCTACCTGGAAAAGCATGTTTTGTTCCATCACAAGAAAAACACAGACAAGTGCAGAGTTTAGCATCCAGAAAGGGCTAGAGCTCAACTCTGTTATCTCAGCTAGCAGTATCCACCAAACAGGAGCAGGAAGGAAAAGAAACTAAAGGAAAGAAACAGATGCACCAACTACCCGTCCCCACCCCCCTCCTACCCCTCAGATAATGGCACCAGTTACAACCATACATAATGGCCCCAGCCCAACAGTACGGGCATCCCCAGCAAATGGGAGCCCCCCAGATGGCTTACCCTGCTCCCTCCCCAACGGCCACTACACACCCGGCACCTTACTACCCTGGTTTGACCGGCGGTACAGAGCGGCTGTCACTATTGTGGAGAAACCAGGGCATTACATAGCAGCTTGCCGAGCCTTAACATCAGATAGAACGCAGGTAGGGTAAGGCCTATGCACATCCCAGACCTCAACAAGCAGGGGGATTCAGAGGAAGGGGAGGACCTGGGCCGAGGGGGACAACAGTCAAGAGGGGGCTACCAACCGGCGCAGGTGGCCCAAGGCGTTTATTATCCAGCAGGACCTCCACAAGCACCCCCACCGGCATTTCCCCAAACCCAACCCCCTCCACAACAGTGTCCCGTATTCGGAGATTATGAGTACGACCAGGACCAGTACATGACATAGGGAGTCCTAGGAACCCCCACTATGAGAGGCCTAGCGGAGCCACTCATACCTGTCACAGTGTTAGACAAACAACTGCCTTTCTTGGTGGATTCAGGGGCCAGGTATTCTACCCTAAAAGAACTTAAGTACCAGTCACAGGCGTCACACAACACAGTGGCAGTAGTAGGGTTTTCAGGACAAATAGAACAACTTCCGCTTACCCATAAACTCCCATCTAGCATCGCTGGGCAGACATTCCAACACCCATACCTCCTCTCACCCCAGTGCCCAGCTAACCTGTTAGGAAGAGACATCCTCATAAAAGCAAATGCCTCCATCTTGTGCTCCCCAGACGGATTGAAAGTCACATTCCCCAATGGTGCATTCTATAACTGTTCTGCAACCATATCATCGCATTCCCAGATGTTGTTAGCACAATCCTGCAGTCCAGCGGCCTTCCAAGAAACAACCATATATTGGGGTCTGCTGACCCGCCCTCTGGAAGAGGCTAAGGCCAGAGATTCGTTATATGGGAAGTTCTCCCTTTGGAAACCTTGGATACAGGCCATACATCCTTACAGCCCCCCAAAAGACCCTCCCCATGTCACCTTCTTCTACTCTTGCTCACCATTTGACGAAACGTTTGCTGAAGAATGGGATGACAAAAAGTATGACCAAACTGATGGGGTATGCACAGGGAGAATTTTCATATCAGAAGTAGGGGTGGCAGCGGAAGTATTCCTCGACCTTGATCAAGACTACTGGTACAGAATGGGACCAGAGTCGGTTCCCCACATAACCCTATTGTTAGGCCCCGCCTCAGAAGCAAGATCATTGGGCCCCTTTGTAAAAAAGGCCCAAACAGCCACAGACTGGATACCTACAGACATCCCACAGGTCGAATACTCACCCTCACTCAAAGCACATGCTATCTCACACTCATCAGAGGAAGGCATTAACTATGAGGAAGTCCCGGTGGTCAGAGACCACCACATGGATAAACAGGACCACCCCGACACACAGAGCATGTTTGATAAACTACCAGGACATCTTTGGTCAAAAGATCCATACGACGTAGGACATTGCATCCTGGCCGAACCAGTGCGATTCCAATACACAGCTGACCCACCAGTTTACGTCCCCCTATACCCTATGGCCCAAGCGGCGAAAGAGGGTATTGATGAAACCATAGACGGACTAATAAGATCAGGGGTATTGGAAGACTCAACAGACTTACAGTGGAACACTCCCATACTCCCAGTAAAGAAGGCAGGGGGTAAGACATACCGAATGGCCCATGACCTAAGACGCATAAACTCTAGAATCACGACACCTCCCATTCCGGTACCAAACCCACATGTGGCAATAGCCCAGATTGGTCCAGGACACCGACATTTCACAGTCATAGATTTAGCTAATGCATTTTTCTGCATTCCCCTTGCAACAGACCTAAGACACATCTTCTCATTCCTTCACAAAGGGCACAGGTTTCAGTACACAAGACTACCACAAGGATTCAACCTGTCCCCAGGAATATTTAACAAAGTGTTAAGGGAACAGCTACAAGACTTAGACCTACCCAAAGACACCATCCTGGTACAGTATGTAGACGACCTACTTTTAGCCAGCCCTGACGCAGACTCCTGCCTAAAAGCCACACAAGCGGTTCTAACACGACTGGCCGAGAGAGGGTTCAAAGCATCCAAAGCAAAGATCCAATGTGCCAGAAAGGAGGTTACCTTTTTAGGGAGAGTGCTGTCTGAAGACGGCACCGCAATGTCCACCACCCACCAGGACTCAATACTGGCCCACCCAAAACCAATACTGGTCAAAGACATGCTCTCTTTTTTGGGCCTGTGTGGGTACTCCAGTATGTATTTAGCGGACTACAAACTACGCACAGCACCACTCAGAGCACTGATAAACGAGAAAGGGCATAGGAACATGACTGCCAAACTAGAATGGGACTCAGAACACGCTTTCATAACTCTCAAGCAAGATATGTCTACAGTATGCGCACTGGCCTCAGCAGACTATCAACACCCCTTCTTCTTGGATGTTTCTGAAAAAGAAAACACCGTAAACTGCGTACTTTTCCAGAAAAAGGGGGATCAGAGTCCAGGCAGACATTTTTTGCTGTATGCTAGCGTAGCACTAGATGCAGCAGAGGCAAAAGAACCCCCATGCATCAGACATGCAGCTGGAGTGGCTAGAATACTAAGGAAAATCCAACACATAGTGATGAGACACCCACTCACAGTGCTCACAAGCCATAGCATTGTAGCCCTAGTCAACTCAGTGGCCTTCACCATGACATCAGCAAGACAGACCAGGTTAGAAAAGTCTCTGACACAGCCACACATAACCTACACACATGAAGGCACCAACATGGCAGACTACTTACCAGGAGAAGGAGTCCCACACAGGTGTGAGGAAAAAGTAGTGCAGGATGTAAAAATACGCCCAGACATGCAGGAAACGCCAGTAACAGGGGCAAGAGACATGTTCACTGACGGATGTTGTTACAGACACCCACAGGACGGCCTAAAAGGGGCCTACGCTGTGGTAGGACGAAGTAATGAGACAGGACTTTTTGAAAACATTGACTGCTCCCCCATCAAAGGAAAAGTGTCAGCTCAACTAGCTGAACTAAAGGGCGTAATCGCCACTTTGAACCAAGGAATAGATCAAGACATCAATGTGTACACAGACTCAGCATACGTACACGGGGTAGTGCACCACGACCTAAAAAGATGGCTCAGGGCAGGATTCGTAACTAGTACAGGAACACCAGTGAAACACTATCACGAAATCAAGGCGTTAGAGGAGGCTATCATGAAACCCAACAGAGTAGTAATCAAATGCAAAGGACACTCCAAAACCACAGGGTACCTAACCGATGGAAACAATGCCGCCGATCTGGCCGCCAAGCAGGCAGCCGGATACGAAGCCACCTTCTCACAAATGGTTGTACGGGCTCCCCAAGAAGGAATACTAGAAGCCAGAACAGATGAGGAGTTGGCTAAAAAACAATCTAAAGCTTCCCCGCAAGAACTAACGGCCTGGAGAAACAAAGGGGCAAGAAAGGGAGCAAATGACATTTGGTACTCCCCAGACGGGAGGCCAGTGATCCCACCAGGGTGGGTAAGAGCTATGATGAAGGAAGCACACTCAATGGCACACGTAGGAAAGAACCAAATGGTTAGGGCCCTGACCCATTGGTGGCACCCTTACCTACCAGATTTAATAGCTAATCATCTTGAAGAATGCAGTATTTGTGGACGCTACAATGTGAGGGCCACCATCAAACCACATGAGGGAAAGTTTCCTGCAGTAACAATGGCAGGGGAGGAGATAGTCATAGACTATACAGACATGATAGACAGACACAGGGGAAAGAGGTACATACTCATGGTTGTGGATGCCTACACAGGGTGGCCAGAAGCCATCCCCTGTGCAAAAGAAGACAGCCAGTCTGTAATCAACTTCCTGGTACAAACCTACATTCCAAGACACGGGTTCCCCAACAAGATTCGCAGTGACAATGGCAGCCACTTCAAAAATCACGATTTAGCGGTGGTGGAAGCCTCTCTTGGGCTAACCCACAGATTTGGAGCAGTGTATCATCCACAATCACAGGGAAAGGTTGAGAGAATGTACTTAAATCTAAAACAGAAACTAGCAAAGGCGATGGAAGAAACAGGAATGACATGGTTGGAGGCACTACCTCTCACCCTATTGGCTATCAGGAGTTCCATTTGCAGGACCACTGGGTTCACTCCATATGAAATGACTCATGGGCACCAGTTTCCAGGCCCAGGGGCGGCAGCCACGGTTTCAAAGGAACTGTATGACAAAGTGGGGCACCAGGCCTACTATAAACAACTAAAATGCCTCGTTGCAGAGTTCGCAGACGTATCCACAGCAGCCAGAGCCAAAGGACACACAGAGGAAGCTGAGGGCAGCAGGGATGCTGAATACGTCCGCCTGAAGACGATCAAACCCAAGTGGTGTGCTCCAAGGTTCTCTGAACCACTCAAGGTAACCCAGCGAACAGATCATGCAGTCAGAGTAGACGGAAAAGGAGACACGTGGTACCACTGGAGCAGGTGTGTGGAAGCACCAGGACCCTCGCTGACACCATCCAGGACCTAGGCCAACTGAACATCAGGCAAACAACCGAAGCCCCCCAACCCCCAAGTGTGGACATCGACTCCACTTCCGAGGAGGAGGAGACAGCAGGAGAACCAACGGCAGCCCAGGAGATAACAGCCGGCGAGGAGGCACAACAAGGGACCGCTCCCCCAAAGTAGGCGGTACACCACACGCATCACATACACACACCACACAAGAGACACTCACCTACACTGATACACCAAAGAACTTTTACAAGAAAAACAAAGATGAAGAAGAACTCAGGACCTAACCAACACCTCTATTGCTTGGCCTTAACACTTTGTTTTTTCATCATTGTTGGAATAATCATTATCATAGTGGGTGAAAGGGGGAGGCAAATCATTGACCAAAGTAGTAATCCAAATTCCCCACAAAATGAAACTACACAAGATACCTTTTCTCCTCCAAAAAACAGCCTAACTAGACACGTCCGCAATGTGGCCGGCACAGTAGATACGGCAAATTTCACCCAATGTAACCAGAAAGATGCATTAAGACACATCTCGCTGACACTTTGCCTACCCTCGGACTCAAGCACCACTACCCTCATCCCGTACACCAGTTTGTCAAACGAACGCAACCAAAAAGGAGGGTCGTGGGAAAACAAATACCAATGGTACATGACGCTAGACTTTTGGTTCGGAAAAAGCCATCCCAATGAAAGATATAGCTATGGTCGAGCGTGGACCGACTTGGTGGGAGAGACAGGGGTGGATTGGAGTTCATCGTCAACAGGAACAGCGAAAAAAGAGTACACCTAGCAAAATCCTCATCTGGCCTCATAGTACAGTTAGACTTAACGGGGGTACCCCAACCCAAGAAAGATGAACCCCCTTGCGCATCCTTTTATCTATGGCCCAAGACATCGCCAAGCCCCGATTTCTCTATATACGTATGCATGTCCAGTCGCATTAAAAGACCACAATCTGACATAGTATCCGTCCAAAAGGGGGTGGTGATCCACTCCACTAAGGAGTGGACAACTGATCAAGAGTTCCAAGCAGCAACTGGAATCTCGGGACACTCAGCAAACAGCAACAACTGGTTACTGATGGCACAACAAGCCGCGCTAGACACAGGCGATGACTGCCTCGTTTGTATGGGAGCCAGACCCCTGCTCCACATAATTCCTGCCCCGGTAGAACCAATGTGTGCCACTGAAATAATGGGGACAGAGAACCCTCAACACAATTGCTCTAAATACGACGTTTACTTCCCTTTAGCCAACGCGGAATTAAAAACGCCCTTATTCTTTGCAAAAGTTCCGAGGTTGAATTACACCTGTTTCAACACCACAATCAGAAACACTGGGGGGTTCAACAAAACTCTCTGCGACCACATAGTGACACCAACTACACCTGGACGTGGTGTAATCCGAGCATATGGTTCCACTGCGGTGGCAACCAACTCCACGATCGCGTCCCATATAATGCCAGTGGTCTATGTGCACTGGTCACTTTGCTTCTACCAGTGAAAACCTACAAATTAAAATTAGGGGACATAACAAACCTGGCAGAACAATACCAATCATACTACGAACAGAGTCAAACGCGAAGCCATGATTGACCCAGATCCAACATACATAGACGCAATAGGGGTACCACGGGGCGTACCAAGTGACTACAAAATAGCCGATCAAGTAGCGGACGGCTTCACATCCGTCATCTGCCCCTGGTGTGTCATCAATAAAAACGCAGACCGCATCAATTACATTCATTATAATATCCAACGCCTAGGAAACCTCACACATGCCGGACTCAAGGCAGTTAGTGAGCAATTGAAAGCCACATCACTCATGGCCTATCAAAACAGAATGGCCCTAGACATGCTCCTAGCAGAAAAAGGTGGAGTATGTGCAATGTTCGGAGAGCAATGCTGTACCTTCATTCCCAACAACACCGCTGCAGATGGCACTCTACAAATAGCACTGGACGGTCTGAAAACCCTCAACTCCCGCATGAAAGATCAATCTGGTATCGACGGTAAATGGGACGAATGGATGTCAGTGTTCGGTAAATACAAAACCCTGGTCACCTCAGTATTGGTATCAATGGCCGTGTTTGCAGCAATTTTACCTTGTGCGGGTGCTGCTGCATCCCATGTATCCGCTCAATGGTGGACAAAATAATTAGTACCGCCATAGCACCTTCTACTCCCCTGGGCCAACAACTCGCCTTGCTATCCTTAGAAAACAACCCAGACATTGAGGAAGGCGAAGAAGAAGCAGCAGCAATGGACACTTTCCCGACAGCACCATCAGTACCACCGTATGGCAGAATGTGGGAAAGAGAGACAGAAGCCTAAAACAGCTGACATAAATGTACATAAACAATAGCGTTGTTTTGTTGCCCCAATCATTAGAATGGGGCAAAAGGGGGATTGAAGGATAAAGATAAGGCAAATGTGGCAGTGAATATAAGATATAGTGGGCCTATCATGGAAAAGCTAAGACATTGAGCTGTCTGAGTGGAAAAGTACTGTGTTAAAGTCCAACTGCTGAGAAGCCTCAGTGGAAATATACTGTGTGAATACTGTGTGCAACAAAAATGCGGGGTCAACCAGATTAAGAACAGAGGCATCCTGTTATGTCCAAACTGATAAGCCACAAGGTTGCAGAACTCATTATTCTCACACTAAATCACCCACCAAGCAGGCGCAACAGTTCACAAGGACAGTCTTGTGAGTGAAACCAGATAAGGAAGTGAGTGAAAGCAAATAAGGAAGTAACAAAAGCGCGCCGAAGGCTAACCTAAGGGTTGCTGGACAGCAAAGGCAGATTACAGCAAGAGAGAGCACCAAAGGTGGGGGCTTCACAGCAAATACTATAAAGAACAGAATGTTTCTAGAACTCGGGGCTCTCTTCAACTGGGATCTTACACTGACGAGCTTGTCACGGTGAGAACTCAAGAAGGAGTCCAAGGCGCTTTGTGGTATAGTATCAGATTGATATATCTTTGTTGAACTGTGTAATAAAGTGCTTATTTGAAGAAACAATCCATTGGAGTGCAACGTCTAGTTTTGTACAGCTAACAGAGAATAGTGTCTAGGACACAATTCCTTTTCCCTCAGAACTAAGAACGGTCATCGGCGGATCCGGACAGCGACTCTGCTCTGGCCATATCCAAACGATCTGCGCGGAGGACGGACCTGGTCCGGTAGACTCCAACAGCACTGTAACTTGTATTGGTGTTTTTAACCATTCAAATCAGATTATTGTTATAACTTTTATGCCGGTGTTTTGAACTCCTTCTCTTATTAATCTGACCAGGCTCATCTAACGGACGGCGCGGAGCGGAGGTGGGCTTTAAGCCACCACCGCTGTGTTTGCTCCTACAAAATACACATTACACATACAGATCATCTACTGTGGACAATACCCACAGGAGCAAATTCGGGTGAAGTGTCTTCCCCAAGGACACAACGGCCTGACGCAGTGGGGTGGGAGCGGGTTTCGAACTGGAGCTCCCCAATCTGGAGTTCCCAATCTGGAGTTCCCCAATCTGATGATCAAACTCAGAGACCACTGCGCCACCCGTCCCTTGTAGGATGTACTGCCAAATTCTCTGAAACGCCTTTGGAGACGGCTTATGGTAGAGAAATGAACATTCAATTCACGGGCAACAGCTCTGGTGGACATTCCTGCTGTCAGCATGCCAGTTGCACGCTCCCTCAAAACGTGCGACATCTGTGGAATTGTGCTGTGTGATAAAACTGAACATTTTAGAGTGGCCTTTTATTGTGGCCAGCCTAAGGCACACCTGTGCAATAATCATGCTGTCTAATCAGCATCTTGATATGCCACACCTGTGAGGTGGGATGGATTATCTCGGCAAAGGAGAAGTGCTTACTATCACACATTTTTTTCAGATTTGTGAACAATATTTGAGAGAAATGGTTATTTTGTGTTTATAGAAAATATTTTAGATCTTTGAGTTCATCTCATGAAAAATGGGAGCAAAAACAAAATTGTTGCATTTATATTTTTGTTCAGTGTATATTGCACGCACGGCTGCTTTACGCAGTTCCCAGCGTCTGTTTGTGCATTACATCTCTGTAATGCATTAGGGCAGCCTCTGTCGGCACAGCGTCTGTCACACTGGCTGTGTGAGGCTGTGTCACAGGCGTATGTCTCCTCTGGGGTGGAGCCCCCGGAGAATATCAAAGCGCACTCAACCAGAGGAATTTCAACCTCTATGGCGTTGCACGGAGGAATGACAGTGGAAGACATTTGCACTGCTGCATCTTGTAATACCCCTGTTCTTTTATTCGTTTTTATTTGAGGGATGTCTCCCATTCCTCTCTGACACACTCAGTACTGAATATCCTGTCAGAGTGAGTAATGTCGGGGTCTCAATTGCGTGCTCTCTCTCCTGCCTGTCAGCACTCAGAGAGCTGCCCTTTTTTTCCCCCTCTTTGATCGTCTTAACAAGTGGGACTTTGGTCTCTACTTTTTATAACGACAGGTAGCCTATTTTAGCCTACCTTCATTCCCTTATGGAGAATATTCATTTTTTAATGCTATATTCCCTGGGAATGTGATGCTCCATTACGCATGGCAAAATGGACATGGGTTATTAATTGAGTAGGTGTGTTTTGTGCTTCTGGTAACGGACGGACCAATAGACTACAGACTACATCCTGCTTCGCCCTTAACCCAATAGCGATAGCCTTAGATGGTGAAGCCTTATACGATATAGAACTGGGGTATCGTATTGTTGACACTTATTATGAGCGGGATAAATAAAAATGAATTGAAATGAAAAGTAAAGGTCCCACAGCCAACTGAAAACAAGACAAGGAAATTAAAGCTAAGAAAAGGTTAAGCATGAATTACAAATGAATAGAAGTCTCGACTGACCTTCCTCTGTGATTACTAATTGAATACAAAATTATAAAATTACTAAACAGAAATAAGAAATAGAAGGTTAGAAAACATAGAGGATCATTAAATAGAAACATGATTAGTGTTCAATTAAACCAGGAAGCAATGTATGACAGATTATAGTCTGATAACCATTTAATAAACATGAATGATGCGTGAGCATTTGATCCTAGTTTTAAATAATAAAAGGTCTGATTTAAAAATATGGTCAGACGACCAAACAGAAATGAATTTCATGAATGACAACAACATTATGTGACCACTAAATTATACTTCTGATTAAAAAAGGAAAATAAAAAAATTGTCTGGTAACCAATTATTTTGAAAGGGAAAATATTATCAACCTGAACCCAGAGTCCGATTACAAGAGTGTTTGAAGATTATGGTACATTCATAGGTTAGAGATTTTAAAGGCTGAGAGGATTTTTTTTGTCCAAAAGGAAGACATCTAAGCGGCAGATTACATTTCTGTACACAGCTATAAAAGAATACTGATAATGTATTCATGTATCTATGAAGCATTAAAACCATGGTCTCTGCATTCACTTTCTAGTCTTATACTCGAAGAGAAGTAGGTGAAACTCTTGAGTTATTTTCTTCTGCAGCACTTCAGCAGTTTGCAGCCTTGTTCTGGACTGCTGAGTGAATCTTTCTCAGGTTCTGTCGTACTGTAACAAACTCCATCAACTGGGCTTCATCTCTTTCTTTGTCGTCTTGTTGTTTGTCCCTCTGAAAAGAAAAAAGCAGAATCATTGGCACTCTGGCCCAAAAGGAAATTCTTCTTCTTTTATTTTGCTCACTCTTACTACCTCTGTTTTCTGTGTATAGCACAGCAACAGCTCGGATGTGTGTGAACCAAACGTCACCAACAAAGATTGCCAATAAAAATTTGTTTAAGGTGGGGTAGGTAAGTTTGAGAAACTGGCTCAAGATACACTTGTTGTTATATTCCATGGAATGCTCTTAACATCCCGATAGCAATGAATATCTTAAGTGCTTTGACAAAAAATACATAACAACATGTCATCTGTGGAAGCCGTAGTACTGTAAAAAGTACGACAAATCATTTTAGCCGGCCCGGCTAAAATAACTGGATGGCCTACCTGCCTGTCAGCCTTCCATCTGTGCACAAACGTTCGTGTGTGTTGGAGGAGGGGCTCTGTAAGGAAGTGGCAGATTTTCTCCGGGGCTGTATTTTCAAATTAGCGCACTCGAGCTGGTTTCTCCTAAATTACCTACCCCACCTTTAATATAGATACAGGATAGTATCTAGTATCTGTGGGAGAGTATCCACAACTTTTACAGCTCTTCACTAAAGTTTATTTAAGGAAGTGAATGACTCTCGTCAACGAAAAGGGGCTTGCTAAGTGCAGTTCGCTAGATTGCGAGGGCATTCCTCTGGCTCAGCCATTTCAGAGTTAGACGGTTTGAGATTGGTGGAGCCCTTATAAACAGGATGATACCTCAAGTTGTTTCTGTTGACGTCTGAATAGCACATCTTCCAGAGGAGTCCTGCTCTGTCCATCCTCTTCTGAGTCCGTCTGCACTCTCTTCCTCCTCTCCAGCACTTGCTGAAGTTCTGACCTGCTGCTCAGCGCCAGACCCCTAAACCCATAGAGAAAAAGACAGAACAGGCATTAGATAAGGTGGATAATGAAGGGACAATGTGACAGGATCTCCCATCCGGTAACCATCACCTTATTGTGATTGAGAGGTTTGTGTCCCCCGCTGAGCCTGAGGGCTGTGTTGTCTGGAACCTTGTGTTCCTGGTAGGATCTCCCATGTCAAATTGGTCTCAGGGGGGCCAGATTAATGAAAGCTAATCAGCAAGGGCCTGATAGGCAAGTTTGCCACAGAGGCCAGTTGGGAACGGCCCGAAAAGCTACGTGGCCACTACCTCCACTTGTCTGGGTTCACCTACCACGCAAATAACCAAAGGCTCGCTGTGAAGGTAGAGGGTCTTGCCAGACGAAACCCCAGCCATAGAGGCTTGTCTTGGGGACGTGGAACATGATCTCTCTGGGGGGAACGATCTGGAGGTGGTGCGTAACAGTTGGATTTGGTGGGGCTCACCTCTACGTACAGCCTCAGCTCTGGAATCTTACTCTTGGATATAGGGGTTGGACTTTCTTCTTCTTCAGTGGCCATGGTGTAATGCACCGAGTGGGTGTGGAGATACTTACAAGTCCCCCTGCTGAATGCCGCTTTGTTGGAGTTTACCCCAGTACACTAGACTCTAGTGACTAGAGTGTCGCCTCCCTATGCCTGCAGGTTATGGGGCCAGAAACTCTGACTGTTCACTGTAGGGTTGGGAACCGAAACTTGGTTCCAGATGAGAACCGATAAGAAAATGCCGGTGACCGGGTACCCATACAAAATACACAATTTCGGTTCTGCGTAACGGTTCCTAAACGCGGTAGACCCTGTATTCCACCGGGTCCGTCTGCGCTGCGGTGACCCGGTGGAATACAGAGTAAGGGCGGACTGGCCATCTGTGTGTTCTGGAGAATCACAGAACAGCCGGTCGTCAGCGGGCCGTTGACTCGGTACACTGATGGCCGGCACTGCCCTTACATTTTTTAAACGGCATTATGTAAGTTACGCTGACAGGTGACAGAGGTCCACAGTTGCCCCGCAGCGAGGCTCCCCCCGCCCTCCCGTAGACAGTTTACGAGCTCAGTCACTTCATAACACCAAAGATGGATCGCGTTAAACGCTCTAAAGTGAGGCTCCACTACACTAACAAATAAAAAGACAAGGCACAGAGTAATGCCTGTTAATAGCTGTTAATGGCTAGTCCGCCCCTGAAAAATATCTATGCACACGTTATTATTAATAATAATTTTAAAAAAAGGATTCATTTTTTTTTATTTATAATTTTTATTTTGTAATCATCTCGCGACTCCCACTTTGGGAACCCCTGCTCTAGAGTACACTTTAGAAAGGAGGTTCTGGCCAGATTGAAGAGGAACATTGAGGATTCCAGAACAGTATTTTTACTTTTGAGGGGCCCTAGACCAGGGGTCGGCGAGCCGCATGCAGCTCTCAAAGCCCTCTACTCTGGCTCCCTTGAGCTTAGACAAAAATAAGAAGGAAATAAAATAAAAGTATTTGTAGGACTATTTATATTTTGTTGCATGGTTGAAAATGTTTCCCATCTTGTATTTTGAGGTGATACTGTGACACATAAATAAAAAACAAAACGGTTTTAATCAGGTCAACTAAAATATGCGTCACATCCTGCTCCGGTCCCGCGCCAGCGCCTTTTCTTGCAGGTGAATAACCAGACCCCCGGCTCGATGAGCAAACTATGGATAAATCAAAGAAAAGTACCGGAGGAACACAGGATTTCTGCGTGGACAGAGTTATCTGCTTTTACAGCAAACGATGCTGGCTTACCGGTTGATATATGTATAGAGAAGTTGTCAAAGGTGCTGCAGCCTTTACGTATCGAGGAGAAAAACGGAAGAGGAAGACAGCTGATGATCTTCAGTCATAATTCAATGTCATTTATTTCAGAAAACACTTGTTGTTATATTCCATGGAATGCTCTTAACGTCCATATAGCAATGAATATATTAAATGCTTTGACAATAAATACATGTATCTGTGGAAGCCGTAGCACTGTAAAAAGCACGACCAATAGCCGATTAGCCAATTAGCCGGCCCGGCTCAAATAACTGGATGGCCTACCTGCCTGTCAGCCTTCCATCTGTGCACAAACTTATCTCGTGCCCTCATTGGTCATGTGCGCGTTCGTGTGTTGGAGGAGGGGCTCTGTGAGGAAGTCTGAAGGAAGTGGCAGATTTTTTCCGGTTGTTTATTTTCAAATTCTAGAGCACTCCAGCTGGTTTCTCCATTCTTACCTACCCTACCTTTAACTCTTTTTAGGGTGGAGTAATATGTTTTATTTATTTCAAAGTGGGCCCATTTTAATTATATATTCCTTCAAATGTGCAGAGGACTCCAAGTGCTGTGTTTAATTTATTTTAAAGTAGGCCTGTGTATTATTTTTAATTCTCCTTAAAGGAGTTCAACAGTTTTATATAATGTAATAAATAATAAATGCAACAAAACTGTAGTTTTTGTCTATCATATAACAATAAATACAACTTTATAAGCTATCAAGCTATGAAATATGTTTTGCGGCTCCAGACAAAACATTTCTTTGGAAAAGGGAGCAAAATGGCTATTTTAGTCAAAAAGGTTGCAGACCCCTGGCCTAGGAGTATGCCTATCCGGTTCTACATGTGTTTAGAAAAGGAGTATGACCAGGTTCCCCGGGAAATACTGTGGGAGGTGCTGCAGGAGTATGGGGTCAGGGGGTCACTAGGCCATCCAATCTCTGTACTCCCGAAGTGAGAGCTGTGTACAGGCAGTAAGTCAGACTCGTTTAAGCTGAGGCTTGGCTTTCACCAAGGCTGCGCTTTGTCACCAATCCTGTGTGTGATATAGTGATATTCATGGACAGGATCTCAAGGCATAGTCGTTGGGGAGGGGGGCTTCAGTTCGGTGGTCAAGGATTGCATTGCCGCTTTTTGCAGATGAGGTGGTTCTGATGGGCTCATCTCTAATGGCTCATCTCTAATGGTAGTGGCGAAGTCGATAGGGACTTGGCTTGGCAACTGGAAGGTCACCAGTTCAAGTCCCGGCAAGACCAAGTGCTACCGAGGTGTCCCTGAGCAAGGCACCGTTCCGCACACTGCTCCCCGGGCGCCGTTCAAAATGGCAGCCCACTGCTCCTAACACTAGGATGGGTCAAATGCAGAGAAACAATTTCCCCACGGGGATTAATAAAAGTCCATCTTTTTTTTTTTTAAATCTGAGGCAAAAGTTCTCAGCATGAAAACAATGGATTGTCAACTCCGAGTGAGTAGGGAAGGAATCTTTACCCCAAGTGAAGGAGTTCAAGCATCCCGAGGTCTCGATCTTGAGTTAGGGTACTATGTTAGGATGTGCAATTAATCTTATTTTAATCTCGATTACGATTTTGGCTTGCAACGATTACGAAAACAACGTAATCGAAATAAAACGATTATTTTGCTGCGTGCGTTTTCGCCCCTCCCTAAATGCCCTCTCGGCAAGGTTGTGAGTGACAATAGTTGTGTGAGTTCAGCGCAAGCGAAGATGGCATAACAAGAGCAAATCGTGAACAAGAAAGGTAAAACGAATTCCGCTGTTTGAAAATTCTTTGTGTTTAAGGAGTGCGACGTGGAACAAAAAAAAGTACAGTGCAGCAGGGGTGGACTGGCCATCTGTGTGTTCTGGAGAATCACAGCCGCTTTTTTAAACGTCATCATTTCAGTTGCGCTGACAGGCGACAGAGGTCCACAGTATCCCCGCAGCGAGGCTCCCCATTGACAGTTGAAGAGCATGCCCCCTCGACCTCATCCACCACATCAGTCATCGATTAGAGATAAGATCAAATCTTCCTATTCCGATCCCAAAAAACTATTTTCCATCTTTTGCACCCTCTTAGAACCCCCCACAGCCCCATCCCCCTCCTCCCTTCTGTCAAGCGACTTTGTTAACTACTTTGTAAAAAAGGTTGAGGATATTCGCTCTTCTTTTTCTGACTCACCTTTACTCACCGCTGGGTCACCTGACCCACCTTTCACCCACACACCAACCTATTTTTCCCCTCTCTCTCCATGTGAGGTCCTCATTACCTCTGCCCATCCTACCACTTGTCCTCTGGACCCTATCCCCTCAAACCTCCTTCAGACTATCGCTCCTGATATTCTACCATTTCTTTCCCATTTAATCAACACAAACTCGCTCGGATCAGTCATTAGCCCGCATGGTTTTTCATACCACTGCTACGCTGACGACACCCAATTAATTCTGTCCTTTCCCCGCTCAGAGACCCAGGTCGTCGCACGCATCTCTGCTTGTCTAGCTGACATCTCTCAGTGGATGTCTGATCATCACCTCAAGCTCAACCTTGACAAGACTGAACTGCTTTTCCTTCCGGGAAAAGATTGTCCCACTCTTGACCTAACAATCAACATCGACCCCTCTGTTGTTTCCCCGACTCAGACTGCAAGGACTGGGAGTCACTGCTAACATCGCTGCTACAACCCGCTGCTGCAGATACACGCTTTACAGCATCAGGAGGATACGTCCCCACCTGACCCAGAAAGCAACGCAGGTTCTGGCCCAGGCTCTCGTCATCTCACGCCTAGACTAATCAAATCAAGTTTTATTTATATAGCACATTTATAAACGATTTTTGGTCGAGCCAAAGTGCTGTACATATAATAAAAATAGCCTACAGTAGAGACACTTTACAGCAAATACAACAGCACAGATTGTTCAGAATATCAGTATGAGAAAAACGACACCCTCTATCCTTAGACCCTCTGTCCTTAGACCCTCACATCGTACAAGGAAAAACTTCAAGAGAAAACCCACAGTTTAAGGGGGAAAAATGGGAGAAACCTCAAGGAGAGCAACAGAGGAGGGATCCCTCTCCCAGGACGGACAGACGTGCAATAGATGCCGTGTGTAAATCGAAGAGATAATACATTTTACAGCATATAGACCGAATGTTAGGAAATGCATGTGTCTGTAATAAGAAGATGAATCCACGAGGATGTCAGCTACAATCCTGTGGAAGCCATCAGGGAAGCAGCATGACGAGACCCAAGGCAGGACCGCAGAGACAGGTTCAGCCACGACCTAATCCCGAACTCAGGATAGAGGATCCAGGACACAGGACTACAGCAAGAGGATCAGCCTCGACTCCCGATCCCGGCGTATATATAGATACAAAACAAGAAAAAAGATTTGGCTGGGTTAATCGGAACAAGAGAATACACAGACGGAGAGGGAGAAGGTCATTGGATAAAAGTTATTCTTGGTAACCCTCTAGAAAGATCTCATGAACTTCCCCACTCAATCTATCAAGACCCGAGCAGGTCTATTAGATATAGATAAGAAACAGAGATAGGGAGCAACAAGCTATCTCTTCGTCAGATGCACTCCCCCGCTTATCTAAGCGACTCTGTACCCCGTTACAAGGCCATAGACCAGCAGAGGGAAAATGGGGGGTGTATAAGGGAAGGATTTTTAAGAATAAACAGCAAGGGTCTAAAGGGAAAAAAGATTAAATATAAGGTACTATATTTTAAGTAATCCTATCTACTATTCCTATATTTGAATAATGTATAAACTATTTTAAAAATACTTTATGAAATCCTATGTTATGTTATAAATATTAAAATAAAGAACTAAATGAATAAATAGATAATTAAACAAAAGTCAGAGAGAAAAGGTGAGTTTTAAGTGTTGATTTAAAAACCCCCAGGGTCTGGGCCGACCTCACATGGAGGGGCAAAGTATTCCAGAGCCTAAAGCTCGATGCCCTCGGGTTTTAAGCCTGGTCTTAGGCACTATCAACAACAGCTGATCAGCCGACCTTAAGGCTCTGCCTGGGGTGTAGCGATGGAGGAGTTCGGCTATATAGACAGGAGCCAGCCCATTTAGGGCTTTAAAAACAAAGGAGTTTAAAATCTATTCTGAACCGAACTGGAAGCCAGTGCAATAAAGCCATAATTGGGGTGATATGGTCGCACTTTTTATGGCCAGTGAGAAGACGTGCAGCTGCATTCTGAACTAGATGGAGGCGTCTAATTGAGGGCTGGTCCATATCCACATACAGAGCGTTGCAGTAATCCAGTCTCGAGGTAACAAAGGCGTTAATAACCCTTTCTAGGTCTTTAAAAGATAAAAACGACTTTGTCTTAGCCAATAGTCGTATTTTGAAAAAGCAGGTCTTGACTACAGTGCTAACCTGCTTATCAAATTTAAAGGCACTGTTTAAATGTAAAGGCGCTGTTGAAGGTCACTCCAAGGTTCATAACAGAGGGGATATTTCTATTGAATATCAACCGGGGAGACTGTTGGATGGGGTCCAAAAAAGATGACCTCGGTCTTACTCTCATTGAGGGTGAGGAAGTTTTGGATCAGCCAGGATTTAATCTCTGTTAAGCAGTCCTTCAACTGCTGTAATGAGTTGGCATTTTGATTGAGAGGCAAATAGATCTGTACATCATCAGCATAACAATGGAAGGGGATATTATGTTTTGTAAGAATTTAACCTAGGGGCAGTCTGTACCAGAGGTGGGACCAAGTCATTGTTTTGCAAGTCCGAGTCAAGTCTCAAGTCTTTGCCCTCAAGTCCGAGTCAAGTCTCAAGTCTTTGCGCTCGAGTCAAGTCTCAAGTCAGGTTAGGCAAGTTCAAGTCAAGTCCCAAGTCCTAAACTTTGAAAACCGAGTCTTAAACAAGTCATTATGTGCTTTTCAACATAACAGTTGCATGTTATGAACCGAGATACAGGACGCAGGACCCAAAAGCAGGATTCGGAGACAGATGTCCAAAAATAGAATGTTCTTTAATCACAAATTAAATCGTACTTTCACAAAAAATAGAAAGTAGATAAAAAGCCAAAACAAAGTTGTACAGCAACACAAAAACTCACTTGACAAAAGGTCTAAATCCCAAGGTAGGTATCAGGAGTCAAAAGGCCTGGGTGCTCACGACATGAAACATAACGAACTGACAAAGGAACAGAGAAACACCAGGGCTATATATAGGTGAGGGGGATGGGCACAGGTGAAAACAATCAGGGCAGGGCCAAGCAATCTCACTGGCGGGAAACACACAAAGACAGGAACTGTGGGATCTGAAATGACAGGAAAGATTACTTTCAAAATAAAAACATAACTAAACCTAACATATCTGTCGAGTCACAACATTACCCCCCCCCCCTCTAGGGACGTCTCCTGACGGCCCAGGCAGATTAGGATGTTGCCTGTCGAAATCCCTGATCAACTCCTGATCCACAACATAGCGAGACGGGATCCACATCCTATTCTCTGCTCCATAGCCTTTCCAGTCAACGAGGAACTGCCTGCCATGTCCCCTTCTCCGGACTGCCAGCAGTTTCTTTACTGTATAAACAAGGCCACCATCAACCATTCTGGGGGGTGGCGGAGGTTTAGTTGCGGGAACTGCTTTCCTTGACAGGCTTGATCTTCCCAACGTGGAATGTAGGGTGGACCCGCAGGGATCTGGGGAGTCGCAGGCGCACAGACACAGGGTTCACGATCTTCGTTATTGGAAAGGGTCCAACAAACCTGGGGGCTAATTTTCTTGAAGCGACATGGAGGGGTAGATCTTTCGTGGACAACCACACCTTCTGCCCAGGCTGGTACACTGGAGCTGGCCGGCGGTGTCGGTCAGCCCCCCTTTTCATTGAAGAAGAACTCCTTAGAAGGGTTCGACGGGCAGCCGCCCAGATGCGATGGCAACGTCTGACCAGGGCATGTGCAGACGGGACCAAGACCTCCTTTTCAGTCTCAGCAAACACGGGTGGTTGGTAGCCAAAGACGCACTGGAAGGGAGTCATACCAGTGGCAGGAAGAGAATTGTGGGCGTATTCCACCCAGGTTAGATGCTTGCTCCATGATGAGGGATTCTGAGCCACCAAGCACCTCAGACATGTCTCCAACACTTGATTTAATCTCTCCGTTTGTCCGTTGGACTGGGGGTGATACCCAGAGGAGAGGCTAGCGGTGGCTCCAATGAGACTGCAGAACTCCTTCCAGAACTTGGAAACAAACTGTGGGCCCCGGTCTGACACAATATCCCTGGGAAATCCATGTATCCGGAACACATTGACCATCATAATTTCCGCCGTTTCCTTGGCCGAGGGTAGCTTGGTCAATGGAATAAAATGAGTCATTTTCGAAAAACGATCTACCACTGTTAGTACAGTGGTCTTACCTTGAGACACCGGGAGTCCAGTAACAAAGTCCATGGATATGTCAGACCAGGGCCGTTGGGGAATGGGCAACGGCTGCAGCAACCCAGCCCGAGGCATGGAAGAGGTTTTGCTGCAAGCACAAACAGGACAGGCATTCACATATTCACCAACATCTTTAGCCATGGACGGCCACCAGAAACATGGTTCCTCTAATCCCAGGATGACAAGTGAGCAAGGACGTGTGAGCCCAGTGAATGATCTTGGAGCGTAAGGGCACTGTAACAAACAGCCTATTAGGCGGACACTCACTAGGTGCTGGACTCTCAACATTTGCTTGCTGCACCTCTTTTTCTATCTGCCAAGTTACCGCTCCTACCACACGGTTCAGTGGTAGGATGGGTTCTGGTTCCTTGGCAGCCGGCTCAGGGTCAAACAGACGGGACAAGGCATCTGGCTTGGTGTTCTGGGAGCCAGGTCTAAATGACAAGGTAAAATCAAAACGACTGAAAAAAAGTGTCCATCTAGCCTGGCGTGAATTCAGTCTCTTAGCCTTTTTCATGTATTCGAGGTTCTTATGGTCTGTCCATACCAGGAACGGCTGAGCGGCCCCCTCTAGCCAATGTCTCCACTCCTCCAAGGCTTGTTTCACTGCCAGTAGTTCACGATTTCCCACGTCGTAGTTCCTTTCCGCTGAGGACAACTTACGGGAGAGAAAAGCACAGGGATGGAGCTTATTATCCTTTGCAGCCCGCTGAGAGAGAACTGCCCCCACACCGAGGTTAGAGGCATCCACCTCTACCACGAACTGTCGAAGTGGATCTGGGATGGTGAGGATGGGAGCAGAGGTGAACATCTCCTTTAGAGCTTGAAAAGCATTAGCAGCTTTGGAGTTCCATTCAAACGGGACATGAGGAGAGGTAAGTACATGTAGCGGGGAAGCAATAGAACTGAAATTTCTGATGAAACGTCTATAAAAATTTGCAAACCCCAGAAACTGCTGTAGTTTTTTCCTGTTGACAGGAACTGGCCACTCGGCCACGGCACTGACCTTGGCAGGGTCCATCTTTAGTTGACCGGGGGCAATGATGAAACCCAGGAACGATGTGGTTTGGACATGGAACTCGCACTTCTCTGCTTTAACATAAAGTTGGTTCTGTAGCAGGCGGTCGAGGACTTGACGGACATGGTGCTGGTGGGTTATGTTGTCAGGAGAAAAAATCAAAATGTCATCAAGATATACAAACACAAACTTATTCAGGAAGTCCCCCAACACCTCATTTATGAGGGCCTGAAATACTGCCGGTGCGTTTGTCAAGCCAAAAGGCATCACTAGGTACTCATAGTGTCCACTAGGTGTGTTAAATCCAGTCTTCCATTCGTCCCCCTCCCTGATTCTCACCAAATGATAAGCATTCCTTAAATCCAGTTTGGTGAAAATGTTGGCGTCTTGCAAAAGTTCAAAGGCGGAGGAGATGAGTGGGAGAGGGTACCTGTTTTTGATGGCGATTGCGTTCAGAGGGCTGTAGTCTATACAGGGCCGGAGTGATCCATCTTTTTTGTCTACGAAAAGAAGCCCGCTCCCGCCGGTGACGAGGAAGGGCGAATGAGTCCGGCCTGCAAGGAGGTCTCAATATAATTGTTCATGGCCTCCCTTTCGGGTCCGGAAAGAGAGTAGAGGCGACCCTTTGGAATTGGGGAGCCAGGTACCAAGTTTATTGCACAGTCATTAGGCCTATGTGGTGGCAGGGCAGTGGCTCGGGCTTTACTAAAAACCTCCTTTAGGTCCCAATAGCAACTGGGCACCTTGGACTGGTCAGGGAAATCTTGCTCCTGTACTTGGATAGCCTCAGTCATTTCTGTACATGCAATCCTTCTTGCATGGGGAGTGTTGTCATCAGTCTTATTGTCTCTCAAACAGAAATGCTTGCAGTCCTCTCCCCATCCCTTAACTCTCCCAGATCTCCAGTCTATGTGTGGGTTGTGCTTGACTAACCATGGGTAACCAAGAATAAGTGGATGCTGAGCAGAGTCAAATAAATGGAAAGTCATGTGTTCAGTATGTGTTGCATTTACAGTTACTTCAATGGGCATAGTACAGTGGGTAACGGTAAACAATAACCGACCATCCAGAGCAGAGGCCTTTAACGGTTGCGTCAAAGGAATTACCCCACAGTTCCACTTCTTGGCCAACCCCCAATCCATTAAACGTTCATCCGCACCAGAGTCTGAGAACCCCCCCCCCCCCCCCGAGTTAAAACATGTCTGTCTATTTTTACTTGTACCTGTGTCAAGGTACGAGGAGGGAATCCAGATGACAGTTGGCTCACCAGGGTCCTCCTCGTCCCTGATGAGCCCGATCTTTTGCTGTACAAGAAGCCAGGAGGTGCCCCTGCTCCCCACAGTAAAAACACCTGCCCTCCTGAATGCGCCGAAGACGTTCTTCCGGAGTCAACTTAGCCCGACCCAACTGCATGGGCTCCTCTGAAACACTAGGGAGCACTCTTCTCTCAGGAGGAGTATCGGTAGGAGGTCTCCAGGCGGGACGATGGCTTGGTGTGTCCCCTTGGTGTCGAGGCAGACGTGCCACACTCTTGAACCTTTCTTTTTGTCTTTCGGCCAGTCTATTGTCTATTCGAACTGCCAGTGCAATGACAGAATCCAAGTCTTCTGGGAGGTCCAAAGGTATTAACTGGTCTTTAATGGAATCCGAAAGACCAGACAAAAAGGCGTCGAGCAGTGCTGCAGAATTCCAGCCACTATCTGCTGCAAGGGTCCTGAACTCAATGGCATAGTCCGATACTCTGCGCTGACTCTGCTTAATCTGCATCAGTGCTCTGGCTGCCTCCCTTCCAGGAGCCGTGCCATTAAACACCTTGTTGAGAGCGTCTGTAAATACATCCAGCGAATTACAGGTAGATGAATCTCTCGCCCATTCGGACGTAGCCCAGGCCGCTGCTCTCCCCGTTAAGTGGCTCACCATGAAGGCCACTTTGGAGTGATCAGTGGGGAATGCAGCAGGGTTATATTTATAATGGAGATCACAATGAACAATGAAAGGGCGGCAGTCACCGGAATCTCCGGAGAATCGCTCTGGAGATGCCAGACGAGGCGGTGGAGCATGGAGTGGCACATGGTCAGCTGGAACAATAGGTGTGTGAGCAACAGCAGGGTGCTGAGGGGATGAACCAGCTTCCAGGTGAGCGAGGACACGGTGCAGCTGTTCGGCAAGGTGATTCACCTGAGTATTGACTGAGGCTTGAGAGTTTTCCTGACGGCCAGTCAGTTCCCTCGCCCCCAGGTTGATTGCGCCCAGCTGCTCCTCATGCTGGTGTAGTCTTGTTCCTTGAGCTCGCAGAGCTATCTTCACTGTCTCTGAATCCGCTGGGTCCATATTTTGGTCAGTTCGTACTGTTATGAACCGAGATACAGGACGCAGGACCCAAAAGCAGGATTCGGAGACAGATGTCCAAAAATAGAATGTTCTTTAATCACAAATTAAATCGTACTTTCACAAAAAATAGAAAGTAGATAAAAAGCCAAAACAAAGTTGTACAGCAACACAAAAACTCACTTGACAAAAGGTCTAAATCCCAAGGTAGGTATCAGGAGTCAAAAGGCCTGGGTGCTCACGACATGAAACATAACGAACTGACAAAGGAACAGAGAAACACCAGGGCTATATATAGGTGAGGGGGATGGGCACAGGTGAAAACAATCAGGGCAGGGCCAAGCAATCTCACTGGCGGGAAACACACAAAGACAGGAACTGTGGGATCTGAAATGACAGGAAAGATTACTTTCAAAATAAAAACATAACTAAACCTAACATATCTGTCGAGTCACAACATTGCATAAACAAGAAATGAAGTAACAGTTTCATTCAGCCACACAATTTGTGTGCTTTTTTATTATGAAAAATTATGTGAAGTGTGTGTTTGTTATTGTCAGACAGTGTGAGTGAGTGAAAAACACAAGTTATAGATGCATCAATCTCAGGGTCCAAGAGACCAAATTTAAATTAAGCGACAGGCTGAGAAACATAACAGTTGCATAAACATAACACAAAGTAACAGTTTCATTCACCCACACTTTTTCTATTATTTCGGGGCCCTATAATGCATTGCATTTGCAAAAGACCAAATTGGTCAATAGTCGGTCACTCATTTGTGCACGATGGGGTCGCAGGATGATGCCACCATAGCTAAAAACTCGCTCCACTGGAGCACTGGAGGCAGGCAGGCCAAAACTCTGATGGCCACTTTGAACAGCGAAGGAAGAACCTTCATGTTCATTGCCCAGAACAAAAGGACATTCTGTCCATCAGCGATGTGGAGATAGTGACTTAGCTGCAGTGCTGGAGTGGTCCCAACATCCTTCTTCTTCCTCTTATGGTAGGCAGCAAACAGCCCTTCACCTTGTCCAAGGCTCTCTTGCTCTTCCTCATCAACACAAGGCGTAGGTTGCTCTGTCTCCCCAGCCTCTCGCAGGATCAGTTCTGGCAAAACATGTAAAATCAAAACAAAAAAAAGACACAAAAGAGCCCTTATTATATTTTGTATCGGTGATGCAGTAGGTTAAACTGAACACATATTATTGTTACAATCAATTAAAAGGAAATTATGAGTAAATAGTCATAATAAACTCAATGAAGTTTACCTTTCACATGTTGTAGAACCTCAGCTTTGACCTCAAGACTGACCAGCACATGGTGGTCTATCCACATCAGAGAAAAGGCTGGATCCAAAGCAGCTGCTTTGAGGTACACAGGATCTGAAAAGGGGGCAGTTGTTCCATCCTGTGTTAATGTGGCCATTTTCACATTGATGAAAATCCCCCCAAACCTTTTCTTCAGGGACACCTGGAGACTTCTAACCAGGCTGCTGAGGAAACGGACTTGTGGCTTCAGCTTCTCGAGGTGGTGATTTAGGGACAGGACAGATGGAACAACAGAACTGATTGTCACTATCTTTTCCCCTTGTGTCAAATCTGTTGCTTCTCCAAATGGATTCATGATGTCCACCAACTCCTTCAAAACATTCCACTCCCGTGCTGTGAACAACAACTCCTTGTGCCCAGCCTTTTCTCGTACATGGCAAAGCTTCGGATGTTCACAACGGAGTACTGCCTTCACTTGCCTGAGTGTCGAGTTCCATCTTGTGGTGACAGCAGCAGGGATGCCTCTTTGTTCCCCAAATTCAGCATCAAACACATCTTTAAAAGTTGTGCTTGTATGCAGCAGTGAGCTGAGCTTCGACAACTTTGCAAGAGAAGAGGTTGTTCCTTTTGTTTCCTTCAATCCGTCTCCCACCACCAGCTGCAGTGTGTGCGCAAAACACTGCAAGCGCTGTTTTTTTGCCAGGGCAGCATCTACCATTTCCTGATCTTCAAGGGAAAGGTCATGCCATAGCTCTGGGTCATCAAGATCATCCTCTTCATCAACATCTTCATCTTCTTGCTCCGTTGGGAAGCACACAGTGAACGCTTTACGCATGTTGGCGGCATTGTCACTAATAATGTAGTCTATCTTGTTTGTAATGCTGTACTCATCACAAACAGCCTCAAATTGCTCACAGATTCTTTCAGCTGTGTGTGAGCCTTTGAAGTGGTCGCAGGCCAGGAGATTGGATTGCAGCTCTATCCTCTCTTCATCCTTCTCTAAATAGTGTGCAGTAACACCAAGGAATCCCCTCATCTTTCTGTCAGACCAAATGTCCACAGTGACTGAGACATGATTTATATTACTCATCCGGGTTTTTAATTTTAAACGTCTTTCCACAGCAAGGTTCTCGACTTTCACAGTCAGTGTCCTGCGACAAACTGGCCTGTACTTTCTGTCAACTACTGTCAGAAAGTGGCGAAAACTCTTATTTTCAATCATTGACAGGGGCAAGCTGCAATCGACAACTAAGTCGGACAGTATTGCATTAGTGATAGCTTTCTGCTGTGGATGATTCACGCTGTACTGTCCATCTTGGTTGCCAAAAAACTGTGAGACTGAAGGCTGTTGTGCATCATTTGTAATGCTTTTGTTCCTCTGGTATTCTTCATATCTGTAAAAAGGTAAACATATGAAGAAAACAACAATTAGTAAATGCATTGTTGTTCTTTCTCGAATTGCAGATCAAAATGCTCTTTATTAGTCACATTAATAATTGAATTATCAATTGTCTATCAGCTGGTAAAGTAACGTGTTTTTATTTTTATTTTAAGAGGGATCAGTAAGGTTAGGCTACTGTGACTGTCAGCAGGAATTTATTAATAAGATCCCTAGTTTGCTAGTTAATGCAACGTTAATCTTAAGAATGTTTAATTCCACTGTGTACAGTATTTGACCCCACAATCTATTTGTATTTGTATTTAATGTTGTACCTAATCATTTTCTAATGTCATTCACATCTCCATATTGTGTGCTTCGAAGCAGTATTAATATTGTTGTTGTTGCTAGTTTTCGCCACAATGTGGCGCCTTTGAGTAGACAAGAGAAGAACAAGTAGAAGAAGATCGTGGCTTCTTCGTTGGATTAAAATAAGTAAGGAGTTTATGGCGGTAAATTATGACGCAGCAAAGAATAAGTGTGTGTTCAAAGTGTACTCGTTGTGGGGTTAAAGTGCTGACAGTGAAGAAAGAGAACCAAATTTCTGAGTGCAACACTACCGCTATCCATCAGTGAAAATATAGAGGGAACTAGATACCTTTCTGGTCGTTTTTTGTAAATATAAAGGCTATATTTATAGACACAATGATGACTACCTGCTAGCTAGACCGTTCCCAGTGCACAGAATCAAATCACAACAACTGGATCGCATATGCGGGATATTCATTATTTGTCTCTGGAGAACGGCAACATAACGTTATCCTAGCGGCTTGGCCCCTGTAATGCTAACATATTGCATATTCCAATGCAACCGTATATTTTTAACCATAGACTGTTTATAGAACCCGCATCTATTTAGCTGGATAGACAACAGATATGTAGCTTTTAAGCTAACGTTTGCATGAGATGAACAAACAGCTAATAGTAGACTTGACTTACTGTTCTTTATGCAGTTTCAGATGGCGAACAAAGTTCGAGGTTGTTGCGTCTCCATCTGTGATGTGTGCAGCACAGGTTAAGCATTGTGCCGTTCGCTTTTTGTTTAAAACTGCGTAGTTTTTATAGCCAAATGCGACTACCTTCGGTATCATTTTTTCGATAGTGCTGGGTCACGCAGCAGCAGCGGCATGGCAATGACTCTCTCCTGCAACCTGATTGGTTAATAGCTATATCATGGGGGAAGTTGCGGAGATTCAACGTTTTGGTTTGTTGCTTCGGTAAATATATTGCGAGGAACTTTTTTTGAATAAATTAAAGTATCAAGTCACCTCAAGTCAGAAGGCTCAAGTCCAAGTCAAGTCCCGAGTCATTGGTGTTCAAGTCCAAGTCGAGTCGCAAGTGTTTTGTGATGTTGTCAAGTCGAGTCTCAAGTCATCAAATTGATGACTCGATTCTGACTCGAGTCCAAGTCATGTGACTCGAGTCCACACCTCTGGTATGTACAATAGAAAAAGGATGGGGCCCAGAATCGAGCCTTGGGGAACCCCACAAGTAAGAGGGGCTTTGGCAGAGGAGAAGACACCTAACTGCACTGAGAAGCTACGGTCCGTCAAATAAGACCTGAACCATGCAAGGGCAGAGCCTGTAATGCCTGCGGACTGTTCAAGCCGTGACAACAGGATACTATGATCCACAGTGTCGAAGGCAGCAGTTAAATCTAACAGCACCAAAACAACTGGGCTGCCTGAATCGGCGGCTAAGAGCAGATCATTAAAAACTCTTAAAAGGGCTGTTTCAGTACTATGCATAGGTTTAAAGCCAGACTGAAATGTTTCATGGATTCCATGCGTGGTTAAAAATTACTGCAACTGGGCGTAGACTACTCGCTCCAGGGCTTTAGATAAAAAGGGTAGCTGGGAGATGGGCCTGAAATTTGCGAGAATGGAGGGATCGAGATTTTTCTTTTTAAGTGGTGGCTTAATCACGGCATGTTTGAAGGCAGCTGGGACACATCCTGAGCTAAGAGAAGTGTTTACAAGCAATGAAACACTTGCTCCAACTGATTCAAAAACATCTCTAAGGAAGCGAGAGGGAATGCTGTCTAAGGTGCAGTTTGTCGGCCGCAGATGCTTGACTACATCCGAGAGAGAAGAGAGGGATACAGGCTCAACATGGTTGAGGACAGCAGGGCACAGAAAGGGAGCAGGATCTGGGGTAGCTAGCCTAAGAGCAGATACTTTTTCGATAAAAAATGTATCGCAGAGAGTAGTTGATGGCACAATTGGAGAAGCATCACGAGGATTAATAATCGAATTGAGGACATTAACAAGAACTTGAGGTTTATGGCTGTTTTTGGAGATTAACAAAGAAATATACTCTGTTTTGGCTGCTTTGTCTGCCGTCTGATAATCGGAAAGGCAAGCACGAAGAATTTCTAAGGAGACATGAAGTTTATCCTTTTTCCATTTTCTCTCTGCACGCCTACAAGCGCGTCTAAAAGCGCGAGTACAATCTTTGAGCCACGGCTCTAAGAGAACTTTGTTGCGTCTAAGCGTAAAAGGAGCAACAGAATCCAGTATTAGTGTGCATGTCGAATCAAACAAAGAGATAAGCTCATCCGCACTAAAAGCACAGTTCACCTCTAATTTACAAATCGGATAATTATTAAAAGCATCTGAAAACTGTGAGGCAGTCAAGGGGTTAATTGAATGCAGACAACGCACAGAAGGGATCGAGGTTGTAAACAGAACCGGTAAATGGTCTGAGATACGCGTTCCTGCACAGATTTTATCCACAGAAATAGACAATACAAACGATAATACTAAATCTAAGGTGTGTCCTTGATTATGTGTTGGACCAGCCACAGACTGAATAAGACCGAAAGAGTCGAGGAGGTTTAAAAAATCCCTAACCAGAGGTTTAGACTCGCAGCACACATGGACATTAAAGTCTCCACAGATCAAAACACGATCATATTTCACCATGATCCCGGACAGAAAGTCAGAAAAGTCAGTTATAAAATCATTATTGTACTTTGGCAGACGATACACGACTGCGCAGAGTATAGGGGAGGCTAGGTTCAATTCAAAAAGCTGCAACTCGAAGCTAGCATAGCTAGTTACTGGGTGAAGCAAACGGCATTGGAGATTAGCTCTAAACACTAAAGCTATACCCCCACCACGGCCGGTGGTAAGGGGGTGCTGAAGGAAGTACAGTCGGGAGGAAGAAGTTCAGAAAATGGTACATACTCGCCGGTGTGGACCCAGGTCTCCGTCGGGAACATTAAATCCAGATCATGAGAGGTGAAGAAGTCGTTTAACAGGAATGTCTTGTTTGCTATTGACCTAGCATTTAGCAAAGCCATGCAGAGTTTTCTCTCCGGGCTAGCCGAAGGTGTAGTGCGTCTCAGCTGACGAAGATGTGCGTGTTGAACACCGCGTGGACCGGGAGCAGTCAGTCGGGCAGGAGGAGCTGCCAGTGGGCCCAGCAGAGGCCGCAGCTCCGGAAAGACAGGGCGAATCCACCGAACCCTCGGATGGCGTGCAGCGGGAGGGCCATGACATCTGATGCGTGGATAAGTCACGGAAGAAGCCGTCAGGTGTGCTTTTTGATGGACAAGCGCACCACCACGCTTTCCCCGTCGTCTAAAGCGCTTTCGGTGAGGCAGGATGCAGGGCAACCGGCGCAGGTAGGTGGGAATATTTGACAGTAGAGGGGGGAGTCGATTTACGGTTGCCAGATATAGGTTTGGGCAGCAGTATAAACTCCAGTGAGGGTCTTAGGTGGAGGAGAGCTTGGCGATCATAGACAAGCAGAGCAGGGACATACTAACATGACCAAAACTGAAGTTATTGTACTTGGCCCGAAGAATCTACGAAACAAATTATCTAAAGATATACTAACTATGGATGGCATTAATTTGGCCTCCAGTGAGACTGTAAGGAATCTTGGTGTTATATTTGATCAGGATTGATCCTTTAACGCCCACATAAAATCAATTTCAAGGACCGCCTACTTCCATCTACGTAACATTGCAAAAATCAGGCATATCTTGCCTCAAAACGATGCAGAGAAACTAGTCCATGCATTTGTTACTTCTAGGCTGGATTATTGTAACTCTTTATTATCAGGGAGTACCAAGAAGTCAGTCAAGTCGCTTCAGCTGATTCAAAATGCTGCAGCTCGTGTACTAACCAGAGTTAGGAAAAGGGACCACATTACTCCTGTTCTGGCTGCCTTACACTGGCTCCCTATGTTCTATAGAAGGATAGAATTTAAAGTTGTTCTTCTCGCCTACAAAGCCCTTAATGGGCAGGTGCCATCTTACCTTAAAGAACTCATTATACCCTACTGTCCTACTAGGGCATTGCGTTCCAAGAATGCAGGGTTGTTGGTTGTTCCTAGAATCTTTAAAAGTACAATGGGAGCCAGAGCCTTTTCTTATCAAGCTCCACATTTGTGGAATCAGCTTCCAGTTTGTGTTCGGGCGGCAGACACCCTATCCATTTTTAAGAGTGCGCTTAAGACCTTCCTTTTTGATAAAGCTTATAGTTAGGGCTGATTAGATTCAGCCCCTAGTTTTGCTGATATAGTCTTAGTTTGTCGGGGGACATCTTACTTCGTCCTTCTCTCTGTCTGTACCTGTGTACTCTCATGTTCCGATTAACCCAGCTTCCCCAAATGTCTTTCTTTCTGGTGTCTATATACGCTGGGATCCGGAGTCATGGATGATCCTGCGGTCCTGTGTCCTGGATCGCGAACCCTGGATCGCGAGTCGTGGCTGTGGTCCTGGATCATCGGTCCTGGATGGATATCCTCGTGGATTCATCTTCCTATTATACACACATGCATTTCCAAACATTTGGACTACCTATGTTGCAAATGTATTATCTTTCCAATTTACACACGGCATCTATTGCACGTCTGTCCGTCCTGGGAGAGGGATCCCTCCTCTGTTGCTCTCCCTGAGGTTTCTCCCATGTTCCCTTTAAACTGTGGGTTTTCTTCGGAAGTTTTGTACGATGTGAGGGTCTAAGGACAGAGGGTCTAAGGACGGAGGGTCTGAGGACAGAGGGTCTAAGGACAGAGGGTCTGAGGACAGAGGGTCTAAGGACAGAGGGTGTCGTATTGTCATACTGATATTCTGTACAAACTGTGAAGTCCACTGAGACAAATGTAACATTTGTGATATTGGGCTATATAAATAAACATTGATTGATTGATTGATCCGAACACCATTGCTTTTGTTTTTGCAATGTTGAGTACCAGTTTGTTATTGTTGAATAGAATAGATTTACATTGTTCAATGTTCTAAAATCACATTGGTTTCTCATACAGCATCTCTGTATAGTATTCACTCTCTGTCCTACACGCCTTGTTGGCGCTCCTGCCCCCCCTCCCTATGAGCCCACTGCGCTCTGATTGGTCAGCTCGTCCACTCTGTTCTGATGAGTCCACCACCGTTACAGCAGAACATCAGTGTGTTACAATGGCGTTTGTTAGCAACCAGAAAATGACACCAGTAATGACAAACAGATGAGAATGCTGTGTGGGGTCTGGGTGCCGTGTTGGCGGGACATTGCGGGGCTCGCTGCTCCGCCCAGTGGGGCTCGAGGAGCGGACAGTGTGAGCTGGATTACTGGTGTTGTTTCCTGGTTGCTGCGTGGGGTCTGTGAGACAGCGCAGAACTCAGCCTGAGCACACACTGTGTGCGGAGCCGCGGCTGAGAAAAGATAAGGCTGAGTGTGTTTGTGTGTGAGGAGCTTCGCGGATTGGTCCAAATAGCCGTTATGTCACTATGACCAGGACGAAAAAATGGAAAAAGAAAAATGTCCAACGAGGCATTCTGGGGCAGCATCGACAGGTATTTTCTGTGTTAGAGTTTTACTCGCTACAGGGTGTACTTTGAGGGTTTTTGACTCTGCAGACCGTTTACATGCAGAAAAAGCTACATAACACACAAGGGGACGGGGAATAACCAGAAAAGCATGTCATGGGACCTTTAACATTTAACAACCTATTAATGTGTCATACCCACTTAACGGGAAGAAACTCAGCTAACTGACAATATTAACAATTTTTACCGAAACGAAACAAGTTAACGCCGAGCGTCTGAATTAGCACATAACTCACGGTAGCAATATGTGTATACTTCATCGGATCTGCACAAACTATATATCATATGAAAGCTAAGATTCCACAGATTCCAATGGTATAAGTGTCATCACTGTGCGACTAATCATACTATCCCATCCTTCAAGGGTGGTTTTCACTATAAATAATGGTTTCTTTTTGGACAGAAACTATAATTTACATTGTTTTACTATGTTCAATCTCAATTTACTTTAAGATAAAAACATCTATATATATTGATTCTGAGTTTTCTACATCCAACTCACAGATGTATCATTGCTTTGAGAAAACATATATAGTCATTTGTTCTGGACATGTCATGTTCAAGCCTGAAACCTGAAAAACAGGCTTGGGATTTAACAGGTTAAGCTTTACAGTGCAACGGCCGACTCAACCAGCTCGCAAAGACACACATATATAACAGATGTCATCACATTCTACATAGCTAAAAAGAAAAAGAAAGTTCAATAAATGGATGTTTTCAAAGTCAATGAATAATCGTATTTAATAATCGTGATATCAATATTGACCAAAAAAATCGTGATTATGATTTTTGCCATAATCGAGCAGCCCTACTATGGAGTGTGAAATTGGCTTTAGAATCGGATTAATGGGAGCGTTATTGCAGTTTCTTTACGGCACCGTTGTGATGAAGAGCTGGAACTACTTCCTCCGCGCCACAACTCTGGATAAGCAGTTGACGATGGATGGATGGATGGATGGAGGGATAGAGACAAATCACGTCTTGTTTTGTCAGGTTTGTATTTTATTTAAGACATGCATGCGTTTATGATATCAACTCCTGTTTGGAAGGGCAGTATTTTATTTCCCTTACAAGTACATTTGCTGTCCCCATACATTATACAACTAACCACATACACAACAAAAGAAAACCTTGGTATGGTCCTAAATTGAAATGCACTAACTGGTTAGGTTATGTTTAAAAGTGTAAGTCAAATTAAGCAGCAGAAAACACAAAGATATTGGATCTTTGTGTTGTTGCTTTCACTGCTACAGTTTGTGCCTGCAGATCTAGCGGATAGTGGAGCCAAGTCCGTCCTCCTGTATCATATCACCTTACCCTGATTGGTTCTCTCAGGGCCCACAGGACTGCAGCAGCATGGAGGAAAGGTGTTTGATTGCACGTTTGGAAGAGAAAGAGAGTCTCTCATGTAATGTTAATGGCACCGGCTTAAAAAGTAAGACTGGGGAGAGGGATTGTTATGATGGACATAAACATTCTAACACAAATCAGAGTTTAGGTACTTTGTAAGTAGTATTGCTCACCCATCATATTTGGGAAAGGATGTAACCATTTGGCTCCTGTATGGTGCCTACCTCTTGTGGGCCAGTAGAAGTTCCTTGTGGAGCTCGTTGTGAGTTCTGGAAGCCTTCACGAGGTTAGACTGACCTGAAGAGGCTTCAGCTTTGACTCCGTTATCTGACAGAGAAATGACATCAATGCAGCACTGAATCGACCATGTTTAAAGTGGCCTTAAAGAGATGGCTACAGAGTACCATGAAGCATAAATCATTTCCATTTTGAATGTTTCACTTTGAATAATCCAATAAAAAAGGGCTACCCTGTCACCTGATTTGTATATGCTGGTTTAATTGTTTGCACTTGTTGTCTTGTTGTTGTTTTGTTTTGTCTTGAGTGTAATTGTTATGCAGGAGGACCACAATGGAAATAAGTACATTGGGCTTTATTGTGTGTAATCGCCTAACATGTGTAATGACTGTTATGTGTTTATGAAGTCTCTCATTAAATCAAACCTCAGTGAAACAGAACAAGTTGCACTGACCTCTCCTATGCGTGTGGCTCTGAGTGTTGTTTAGCATGCTGCTTCTGGAGGTCAGCTGCATCTCTGTATGTGTGTGCGTACTGTCGTTAGTGAAGGAACCGTCGAGGGACATGGTGACCTGCAGCTGATGATGGAGAAAGGACCCTGGCCTGGAGGAGGACTGTAGTGGGAGACAGGAGGAGGGGGCAGCAGAGGCGACCCTCAGTGCATAGACAGGCAGGATGGAGTGCAGCACCGTAGAACCCGGGCTGGAGCATGCTGGGTAGCTGCGAGGTGGAGAGGGAGAAGACAGTGACTGATATAGTGTGGAAACACTGGGTGATGTATAATGTATTCTGGTGGTGTCAGTGGGTGTAGGTCTCACCACAGAGCAGGTACACACTGGGACAGTGACAGAGAATATACTAATATCTAGCTCACTCAACTGCAACATATTACAGTGTCAGAGGAACAGCAACTAGAACATGTAGTTACTGATACAGCGCCTGTTGCGTAACAAGTTTCAAACTCGGAAGAAGGAAAACACACACACTGGTGTGTGACATGGAAACATATACTGGAGTATTTAGATATAAAGCACAGCACATAGAACTCAAATGATATGCTTAAGTGATCAATTGAAAAAATTCAAACATGACTTTATGATCCTTCATGTGTCTAACGAGCGTAATGAAATGTAAAGAGGTCACACCACAGGCATGCAGGTGACGGGTAGAAACAGCAGCTGCGTACAGCTCTTTATCTTTCAGATCATGCAGAATCTAACGGAAGATAAAACAGTGAAGCCCTACCTGTGCTGCGCTGGTCCTTCATGAGAGGCTGCTGTCTGAGAAGAACACTATCCATGTGGAGAGTTGGCAGACAGTGATACTATTGAGAAGCAGTGTTACCTGAGAGCCCTGCATGCAGCACTGTGTCAGTGTTCAAAGTCAACAGGGAGACACTATTGGGAATGAGAGCTGCAACAGGAGATTCTATTTCATATACAGCATGCAATTAATTAATGTCTCAGTTTTGCAATACAATGTATTGTTATGTAACTATGAAATAATATTAACAGTATTGTCTTCTCCAGTTCGCAAAAATAAATGTACTGTCATGCACAACTTGTTCAATTGATTAAATTAATTTTACAAATACAAACTTGTATCAACATCTGTTATAGACCTTTTATCATCAGCCAACAATAACTTCTTTATGTAGTGATTGTAACTTATGTGAGTATTAAAGGGACATTTTATACATCCACTTTACTGATGAATGGTCTGGAGCACTGTGAAGCCTGTGAATACAGTTGTATAATGTCTGCTGTGTCTCTGTATATCTTGTTGTTCCACATTTGACCCAAGTTAACACCTTTGTCAGGTGTTTGTTGTGCTGGATGCTGTGAGCAAAAATGCCAGGTTGCCATGTATTTTTTCTTCTAATTTGTTATTATTTGGTGCAGGCACCATAGACTGTATATATAAATGGACGTAGGGTCCGTGACGTCACCCATAGGATTCTGCAGATTTGCAGAGAAGCCCTTAGTAGGCGGAGTCGGCCACTAACGGCTCGACAGTGACGTCAGAGTTCAACTCCCGCCTTCTCCAGCCTGATCCAAATAAGGGCAAAGAGGCGGGACCTCCTGCCACCGAGCTGGAAGTTCCAGAGCTAGCTGAAGCTACCAAGCTAAGCTAACATGCTCCCCATCTGCACACTGAAACACATGGACATGAAACTATTCAGCAAAACTATAAATATGAAAGTTATTGAGTTTTTAGCATAATACTTCAGAATCTTAAAATCCCTTAACGTTTGTATGCAATTGTGCTAAATTCAACACTGGAATCAAGCAAATATTAATATGTTTGCATGACATTAGTTATTTATATTTTGATATCACTTAATTACGTTTAATACATTTAAGTCGAGCTAAGGTACATGTGATGGTAGCTAGTTTGTGCTCTTACCTGTGAGGCCTCCTCCAAACAGCATAATAACCAGACTGTATCATTAAAACTAAGTACCAGTTCTAAATTCTTGACTTTAGACAAACAAGTCAAAAGACAACATGTATTTAACCCTCTGGAGTCTAAGGGTATTTTCTCGATTTTTAGATGTTTTCTTAAATCACCTTTTAAATGTATTTCTTCTAACATGGCACCCATGTGTTACATATCAAAATGTTCAGGACAATCTCTAGTATTTCTATATATGCAAATTACTCACCTTAGAGCACTGTTTGATGAGATAAGTAGCTCAAAAGCTTAAAATTTGACATCCGATTTTCGGAAAATCTTCAAAACTCTTGTGAAAACACAAATGTACTCATGTGATCGAATTGTTTTGGTGTTTTAGATTTGGTTACCAAAGTCTTAGGATCACAAAAGTAGTGAAATATTTGAATTACTGTATATAAATGTGTAATTCATGTCTAAAATGAAATTTTAAAAATTCGAATTCTGAGTAAAACAGCTGTCAATCACTCTACTTTCACCACAGCAGGGACTGAGATACATCAGGACTGAATAATGACTTCATATTACATACCAAGGTTCATGTGATGTGTAAAAAAAAAAGAATTGAGCATTAGAACTTTTTTTTCAACCAACAATTTATACCAACAATGTATATAAATATAACATCTCACTATTTACAATATTGAACATCAGAACTTTTTTTCCTTCAACCAACTATTCATTATACATACAAATAAAAACAGCAAATACACACTTGTTACAATATTGAACACCAGAGCTTTTTTTCAACTATTTGTAAAAAACACTTTCACTCACCACTCAACCCAACCATGGATAAGCGGGAGAAGATGATGGACTTTCACTCAGATTAAGTCCTCATGCCATGCCTCAAAGCAGTTGCGTTCCAGTGAGACACACAGGGCAACATCACACTGCTTGCACTTCCAAGGTGTGTCCTTCCTCTTGCCTTGGAAGTAGCAATGTTCGCATTTCCTGCGACCTGTGGTGGCCCTGTCGCTTGCTGCCTGGCCATCAGCAATGGACACAGGGAGATGAGCTGCAGGTGCCCGGACAGGAGGTGTATGGACAGGCTTGCCACAGAGCTCAGCACTCAGCACCTGTCATGGGCTTCTTCTGTTGTGACAGACAGACTTCCTTGTACATAATGAAGCTGTTTGTAGTGGCAATGTCCAGGAAATGATAAAACAGGCTCCTGTACCAGCGCATGGTCTTGTGCTTTGAAGAGTAGTACTGTATGAGCTGATCTGACAGATCAACTCCACCCATGTGTGCGTTGTACTCAGCAACAGGTGTGGGACAGGGGGTCTCTACTCGTGCCCAGGAGCCATCTCTCTGCTACTGCCTTCTCTGCACAGTGTTGCCAGAGTATGCTTCATGGATGGTGGAGCAGACAGCTACTTCCCTGTTGTCCATCCACTTCACAAATACCAGTGGGCCCTCCCTGATCCATCTTATGGAGCCTCTTTTGGATTTTTTTGTCAGGGCGTTAGTCTGTGGCCTTGGGCAGTCCTTGCGGTTCTCTCTGTAGGTCCCACAGGCAGCGAACTTTAGGGCATGGAGAGCCTTGAACAGCTTCGGGCTGGTGTAAAAATTATCCATGTAAATATGGTAACCTGTTCCGAGGTAACCCGCCTGCACCAGAGACATTACCACATCATACGACAGGCCATGTCCGGAGAGGATGTCGCTTTTACCAGTGTAAACAGAAAAGTCTATTGTGTAGCCATTCCTCGAATCAGCTATGACGAACAGCTTGAATCCCCACTTGGTTGGTTTGGCCTTCATGTACTGGGTCATTCCAGTGTTAGCCTTGGAGGCAACCATCCTCTCATCCGCAACCATCCTCTCATCCACAGCCAGGTATTTATGGGGATGGTAAAAGGCCTTACACGCAGTCTTGATGGTGTCCATGAGGGGTCTCAATCTGAACATGGTCATGGTCGGGTGTGCCCTTTTTGCTGTCGTTCTGGAAATCCTCATCAGGGTCGCTGAGATGCAAGTTCCAGGATATTGTCCTGTATCTGTCACGCGACATGACCTGTGCTGGCAGAGGCACTGACAAAAAATGATCCTTCCTCCAGTAGTCCAATACATTGTCCAGTTTCAGCAGGGCCATGTATAGAAGCAGCCCCATGTATTTATAGAAATCCTCTACAGTCAAGTCAGTCCATTTTTGGTTTTTCCCATCTCCTGTGCAGCCCGCTTGTTTGTGTTGGTACAGAGTGTCTGTACTGTTAGTGCACTGAAGAACAGCTTGAACAGGTCAAGGGGTTTGTTTGATACTGTTGAGCTGAGCTGTGGCCCGGGTGTGCGAGCAGGTTGAAACCTGGAGACAGGGGGAGCAGTGTCAGGGTCTTCGCCTGTCTTCCAAGACAGTGGAGCTGGCTGCTGTGCAGGTGGGGGTGATGGTGCATGGGCTGTGTGGGAGGTACGTGTGCTCTACGAGACCTCTTTGCTGTCCGGGTTGATGGTGATGGCTGTGGTGGAGCTGAGGTGTATCTTGACCTCGTCGCAGGCAGAGATGGAGGCAGCTGTCGTGATGCTGGTCCGCTAGTCCTTGGTGGGGATGGCAGTGGTGAAGGCCCTTGATCCACGGTAGATCTCAACATGGTGGCAGGCACAGCTGAAGGCTTCTGGATAAATGTCATCTGTGGGCCGCTAGGCAGCTGTGAAACCTCTCTGTAAAACAAATAAAAATGGTGGGACAATAATTATTACGAAGTTCAACACACACACACACACACACACACACACACACACACACACACACACACACACACACACACACACACACACACACACATTGCACTCCCCACAAATGGCAGGCACACATATAAATACATCTATGACAAAGTCTCATCTGTACAGAACAGTATGATAAAATAAAAATACATGTCTATAAATGTCTCCGTTGTGGGACAAATAAAGGATTATCTCATGAATCTACACATGTAACCTTACTTATACATGCCAAAATAACGTTTACACATAAATAACATTTACACAGAGTAAACGTTTACTAATCAAGAGTCTATTTTGTCCCGAGAAAAAGTTCATGAGGGGAAAATAAAAAGGTTGATAAATCCATTGTTCATTTTCGCGGTACTCCTCACAAAATGGCAAATGCACTACAAGTTATATTTACACTTACCCATCCTCAAATGGATCCCTGTATTCTTCTTCTTCAGAAGGGTCGAAGCCTTCAGGTTCTGATGAGCCATCTTCTTCACTGCCGCTCGCGAAAATAAAATCCAGCGCGTCCGCAACGGTAAAGTTCCTTCGAGCCATTTTCTCTATCTTCTTCATAGACTAAAAGACTGAAACTGAGACACCTGTTATATGTTTTTTTATTGGTGGGTAGGTCCTTAGATTTCTCGAGTGTCCATTGGTCATTTCAGACCGACATGGCTGCCGGCCGGCCGAGATGTCCTTGACTGACACACAAATCCACCAATCACACACAGTGTAACGCTGAATCAAGCTGCTTTGAGCGGCAATATTGGCTGCTGTGCCCTGGGTACAGTCTCACAGCTACGATTCTAGCGATTCCGCATCATATTTCTACTCCTTACAAGCGAAAATCTGTGATTAAATACGTAAATAAATGTGCACTTGGACGCGCCGGCGCGTCCACCGACTCCAGAGGGTTAAAGACCAATCTTTATTTGAATGTGCCTCTTAACCTGAGATATTAGAGATATTAAAGCATTTATTATTTTCATTTTTCCCCTCTCATATTCAGTGTGGACGGATTGAGACAGCGTGGTGTCCAAAGAGCTGCAGAGACTTCAGGCAGAAACCTCCGTGTGATGGACGTCCAGTCTGTTGGTTTGGAGAGGACTGAGGGTCTTTCCTCAGCGAGGAGGACCAGGCCTGATGGAGGAGCCCATGCTGGGCACAGCTGATACCAACTGCACAGGCCTAGTCTGTCACTTTATTTGACTAAATGTGTTTACTTATTTGCACTCCTTTGGTCCATTATTCTTACTGAAAATGTTAGATTCCACATTCACATCTGACTGAAGATTGGCCCCATTTATTTGTGACGTTGCAAACTCTGCGGTACAAGGCACAAGTGATGTGAAGCTCATAAAGTGAGGCAAATAGAAATAATCAGCTGATGGAGTGTAGATGTGACCATTAGACCATTTAGTAAGGTAAAAAGCAAAAGGGCAAAAACGCCTCTCAGACGCTCTTCCGTTTACTTTTTTAATAAAGAAAAACAAACAAATGGTCCGTAGATACACGGACTCATATAGCCTATGTATGTATACTGTAAGAAGAATGTATGTGCGTGAGAGGACCAGTATGAGTTACGGCATAGAAATATGCAAACACAAACCTACAGACTGGGGGGGGGAGATCACAGGAGTGGGGGGGAGAGCTGTGGAATGTGACCCTTAGGAGAATTCCTCCACACATTCCGATGGCCAATTCGTTTTAAACAAAGAGTTCGCAACACAGGACAGCATAGGCAACATGGGGGGTGGGGGCTGGTCAATGGTCTGGTCAATGTTTGTAAACACAATCCCCAGGATGTGTCTAATCAAACCAAAAGAGAAAATGCAGATATCATTCTCTCTCTCGACTCGCTGGTATCTCGAGCTGAGCGCTCATTGGTGTTCATACTGCTCACAGGCTGGGCTGCTGTGTATATCTAGTGTATTCATACTGTACCCCTCCTCACTGTTTATTCATCATTCAAACATTTACACCTTCCTTTTTTCCCGTCAAGAGGTTGAAAAAGATTGAGTCCTATGTTTCCAATTGGTTCCCCAATCTGAACATTGACCAGTGGCATAAGATCAGGAGCCGGGTAAATGAGAGACTGAGGAGCCCCGAAAAACAGATCCCGAAATAGCTCGTCCTGGTTTCCGCAGCAGATAGGCCTACAGTATGGTGTCTGTTATGTCAGTTATTTTTAAATAAAACGTTGAAAACTGAACTTTAAAATTGTTTCCTCTTTTTATTTTATTTATCATTTTCGTGATGGGGAGACGTGGGGAGACGTGTGTGATTAAAAATTAATTTGCAGAAATGTAAAGTGATCTACCTAAGTTCTATTCATATTCTTGACGGGAAGAGCCGTGTAAATGGGTGGCCATATATGCATTTGAATAGCAATATAAATCACACAGTTATTATACAATAGGCTATAAAAGCACCATCGATAACCATTACCTTTATCCAATTCAAACTTTGGACGGGAAAAAAGAAAGGTGTACATGGTTGGGCTATACTGTAGGCCTACTGTATACATACAAAGGCCATTCAAGCTAGAGTTCTTCTGGAAATGTTCACATCAGGCCAGAGTCCTGCATCGGGTGACCCGCAAAAAAGGTGATTCGCGGGTGGTATTTTTTCAAACGCTTTTTTCCGGGTTCGGTTCTGGGTAAAACAAAGATGATGCGGGTCGGGTCACGGGTATTGCATAATAAATATATTAAAATAATAATAATTTAGTTTAATGTTTAAATCCTCAGACTTCTCCCCCATGGGACCGTGCATAATCATAACCTCTGCAGCTCATCAATCTGCTGCTGTGCACGCCACATTCGAAATGGCTGAGGTGAAGCTCTCTAGTGGAGAATACAGCATTAATATCAATAACACTTCCTCAAGAGCGAAATCCAACGCCTGGGAGGCTTTTGGTGTCATCCTAGATGGAGAAAATAACCAACATCCCACGCTTTTTGAGACAAATATGCAACTGCATGTGTTAATAGTTGCAGGTTTTCCCTACTCATATATTGGCTAGGCTATGCGGGTTCGGGTCGGGTTGCGGATCTTGTGCCGACGGGTCGGGTTGCGGAACTAATTGGCAATATGTGCGGGTAGCGGGGCGGGTTCGGTATTGCACGTCGCGGGTGCGGGGCGGGAGCGGGTCTTGAAAATCAGACCCGTGCAGGACTCTGCATCAGGCACCTTCAAGTTAAACAATACTACAGTAAACAATTAACACAGTAGGCTTAAATTATGTGGATTAAACCACATTTATTTCGTTAAAAATAAACGAAATATGATTTTGTTTGAATGATTAAATGTAGGGTGAATTGCCCTAATGTGGGACATTTTTGCATTTCAGACTTCGGGAATATATTGCGATATGAAGCCGATACAATAAATCAAAATCCAGTACCATTCCGAAATCCCCAGTAATATTAGACACTAATAATACAGTAAACTATTAACACTGTACATATTATTGTTTGCCCGTGGGATTAGGATGATCGGTAGTGAGACCCGTGCTGCATTTTCCTCCGGTCGGATGTGATATAAAAACATGTTGTTGTAAACTCACGTGGATTAAATTTAGTGCATTCATTTCAACTCACGAACATATGATACATTAAATGATCGTGAGGATAATGATTGAAAATCGTTTGTTTGAGCCTGGATGCATTTCCTGATCTAAAAACATAGCGATGGTTTTGTACTTACGCCAACGTGAATTAAACATTATTTTGTTAAATAAAAACATGGTGATGTTTAGTAAATGATTACATGTCTCTTATTTAGCACAGAATATGATCCTATCTGTGACATATGGATCTTAACAAATATCCGCTATATCAGATACCTGTAGATCAGCTGTTTATTTCAAATGAGTTCCAGTGTGGCAGCTTTTCATGGCTCCCCCTGGTGGATCCATGATCCATTGCAGCTGGTTTCATTATAATTAAATGTATTTATCAAGGGGGCGTTTCAAGTCCTGCGGTGGGGTTTTCCTTTTCAGCAGGGGCCCACCCCGTGCCGATCACGGACCCGCACGGGTAGGCGTCTGAAATGAAGCGCTACATCTGTAAAGGGACACCTAGTGGTTAAAGCATGTTATTGAATTTCATTATTTTTATTATTAGATATTAATAGGATCCCTATAAATTATATTCATTACTCGTTATTCTCTACTAATAGTTAATTAAAGACTGTATATAATGACTATTTTGCACATCCCTTTCAAGATTTCAAGATTTTCTAAGGTTTATTGACATATCATATTATACACAAACGGTGTAGTTATGCAATGAATGAAAAACGTTGTGTATACCTCCAGCAATGTTAACTATGTTGAAGCACTTATTTTAACTGATATTATACATATGTATTATACTCTTATATAAGATGTATGTAGATAGTATACGAAATGTGCAGAATATGACAGTTTAATGGTGGAGGTATACACACATACTGATAGATGTCTTGTAATGCACTGTTGAGGAACCTGCGACCAAAGTTTTTCATCGCCGGCCTTGTCAGGTATTGAACAATCAATAAATAAAGTACACAGAATTATTAAATATAAAACACAGAATTTGTGTGATTAGTCTAAATGATTTACAAATAAACACCACTGCATATTTACAACTGTTACACATGCTGATGTAACGCAAATGTTTCCAACTTGGGATGAATAAAGTATATCTTATCTTAAGATGATCGATGGCTACTGCCATATTTGAAAAATGTGCCTCTGAACCTTGACAAGTGCATGTTTCAGGCTCATCAATTAACAACAGGAGGGGTCACAGACATAAGACCAGCTGTTAAATAAAGCTCTTCTGACCTTAGCTGGCATATAGGTAATGCTGCCCATTATGGGCACAAGCAATTTTCACCCATTTATTAATTATATGTTTTACATTTGAGTGTTTCCTATCCCCTAAACCTCCAGGGATGTACACAGTTTAATACTGGCCACTTCTTATTATGGGAAATACGAAAACGTCTTTTAAAACTACAACTCCCAGTAGAGACTTGCCATAGAACATGTTGCGAAACACAATAGCCAGCATGTGTAGATCTGGGGACGGGGAGGGGGGGACGGGGTGGACACGTTCAAATCCAGTTTTGGACAGTCTGCCGTGGTTCCATCCCATTTCAAGTGCTGTTCGACGATCGGCACACTCTCCAATCACAGAGCTTGAGGACTATCACGCGGGCTGCAGTCGAATAGTCCATTTAGCTTAGGAACCTTCCTAACCGAGTGAAATGACCCAGAAGTCCCTCAGTGGCAGCCATGATAAGTGCCGTTCGAATTCTCTAGATGATAGGAAAGGAGGTTTCAAACTTCCTTTATAACCTCCTTTAGCTTAGGAACCACTGGACCTCCCTAACCGAAAGGAGAGGAGAAAATGCTGCCCCACAATGCCTTGCAGCCGCAGCATTTGACGTCACACAACAGTTGGCCGTTCACGGACACAAACTATTATGACGGAGAAATTATATCATGAAAGTTACGGTGCTTATTAAGCTTTTTAAAACGTATGTGGTAAGTTGCCAAAGTGCTTTGTTTTAAACGTTCATCAGTATTATAATCAAAAAGAGAAATATGAACGTTCGTTTTTACTGAAATGATCAAATAAAGTCAACATTTCACTGAGCTGTGTGGGGTTTGTTCAACTTGTAAAAGATGTTTGAATGGTGATATACAGATGTAGCGCTTCGTTTCAGACGCCTACCCGTGCGGGTCCGTGATCGGCACGGGGTGGGCCCCTGCTGAAAAGGAAAACCCCCCACAGGACTTGAAACGCCCCCTTGATAAATACATTTAATTATAATGAAACCAGCTGCAATGGATCATGGATCCACCAGGGGGAGCCTTGAAAAGCTGCCACACTGGAACTCATGTGAAATAAACAGCTGATCTTCAGGTATCTGATATAGCGGATATTTGTTAAGATCCATATCTCACGGATAGGATCATATTCTATGCTAAATAAGAGACATGTAATCATTTACTAAACATCACCATGTTTTTATTTAACAAAATAATGTTTAATTCACGTTGGCGTAAGTACAAAACCATCGCTATGTTTTTAGATCAGGAAATGCATCCAGACTCAAACAAACGATTTTCAATCATCATCCTCACATTCATTTAATGTATCATATGTTCGCGAGTTGAAATGAATGCACTACATTTAATCCACGTGAGTTTACAACAACAAAAATAATCGCTTTATTTTCCGTTTCGTAAAATGATAAAATGCGGTGAAGATATTAAAATATGTGCTTCCATTATTCATACTTCTGAAATATATCTGTATTAACTTTATATCATCGTATGTCCGTGTTTATTGGGTATTTTTGCATGAAACAAAGACTGGCATATAGTTTCAAGCCAGTACTTTCGAGAGAAATACACATATACATCCTGTTGAGCAGGATCTACAGTTTCCAGTATTTTCCGTTTCGTAAAATGATAAAATACGGTGAAGATATTAAAATATGTGCTTCCATTATTCATACTTCTGAAATATATCTGTATTAACTTTATATCATCGTATGACCGTGTTTACTGGGTCTTTTTGCATGAAACAAAGACTGGGATATAGTTTCAAGCCAGTACTTTCGACAGAAACACACGGCAATGTTGTCCGGACTGTTGTTTTTATGCGGCACCGGCTTGAACAGGTCATGTGATCTGATCACTCCGGCGTGACGGTCGACTCCAAAGGGTTAATATTAAATACATATAAGTATTTTTACAACTTGTATTTAGAAATACTCCGTTGTAATTATTGATGCATACATGTGTTCATCCATTCAATGTGGCATCTGCTATAATGGGGTTAATGTATGATATTACTTAATAATAATAATAATAATAATAATACATCATAATATATGATATGATAATTACATTTTAGTTTTATTAATTTCTTATTTCATAGTTTCTCATTATTATTATTTTTATCGCTCATCTTATTTTTGATTTTATTAATCTGTGTGAATCTGTGCTGTCCTGTTTTTCACTCTCACCCTGTTGCTGTTTGAACTACTGAATTTCCCCACGGGATTAATAAAGGTCCATCTTATCTTATCTTAATGTATAAGTTGATTTACTTCAATCTACTGTACTGTGTAAAAACACCCCAACAATATTACAATACATATACTGCATAAAGCAAACTATATACTTTATTTGATCTAAAATATTGATGTTTCTTCAACACCCAGTTGTCCTTGTGTATTTTGTGAATAAAGCACCATCTCATGGTTAAATCCTGTAATTGAACAAATGGGGAAATTGGGCAACGCCCTCTAGCAATTTGGCAACACCCCCAGCCACTGGCATCCGCTGGGCTTTTGACTGGGACACACCCATGTGAGTCCTATCTGGAGTGCTACATCTGTACACAGTGATAGATGTTAAGGACTAACGTTTCTAATAAATACATTTGTATTGATTTTAAGATCTTTAGTTCATACAATCATACGTATTGGGATCATTTGTATTAATGTGGACCGGAGGGAGAGGGTGACGAGCATAAGTTTCACTTTAATTTTTTATTTCAATTCCAACTTTGGTCATGAAGAATATGTTTCTGTCCACGTTCATAAAGCATAACACAACAGCATCAGAGCACGGTGCAGAGTCTCTAGATGAGTTTACAGTAGTCCCTCCTTCTTATTATACATCCATGTTGTAGTCCGCTATAGAAAACTGTAGTTTCCATAGTTTCCCCACAGCAGCAGACGCACAAAATGACACGTCATAAACACGTCGGATAGTGAAAGTGCATTCGGATTCTCTAAAGTACCGCAGTCTCTTCTCCTAAGTCCTTTTGAATTATCCTATCCACTATCCCTTAACCCCGTGACGTTTCACTCAGAGGTCAAGGAATAGGAGATAGGGTTAGAACTTAGGAGCTGATTTTTAAACTATCCGAACGCAACCGGGGTTTGTCAAGCGAAGCGGAGAGAATACTTACTTCCGGGTGTAATATTCTGTAAAGCAAATGAGCTGCTCCGACCCTCGGTCCTGACGGACTCCAACTTTTGTTTATTAATCAAACAAATAAATAAACACAAGGATAATTATGTGTTATTGTTGAGTAAATTGAGAATTGCACAGGGGGAAATAACGTATCTATTGTGGTGATTGACATTATTCACCCACGGATCTATGGGTTAGGGTATTGTTCTGCACGGACATTTTAGTGAGCCGGACTTCCTGTCTCCGCCGGTCTTTGCTTCCCGGGCATGAAGCTGTTTACATGTGTTTTGAGATGCTAAATAAAAGTCTAGCTTGTACCTTTGATACCCCGCCTCCGACTCCCATCTCTCGGCACGACACTATGCCACAATTTTAGATGCGGATTTTGTTAAACTAATACGTTTGCGCTGTGCACCAACACTAAACATAGACGGGGAAGGGGGTAGCAATAAAGATAACACCATTAAACAGTTACACAACATAACATAAATAATATCTTCATAATAACTAGCAAACTAAAGATCATGTGCATCCACTGCACACATAATCTGAAATAACAACTCATATTTCTCGCATCAAATGACATCAAAAGGCATTTTAATGGCCAAACTAACTTTAAAATAGACATTTTACACCGAGAATAAAACGAAGTTCGGCCATGTTTTTTTTTTCTGCAGGGAGAAATGTGAAGATCACGTGACATAGACGCCAGCCATTGGAATGAATGGTGAAAAAAAACGTAGGGATCTTACAATTTCAGAGGCGTTTTTGTAGAAATACTACGTCCTACGTTGTGGACCAACGTAGTTATTACACATTTTTTTGTGAGACTGGGTTGGTTTAACTGTTACATAAACCTGAAAACTATAAATAAAATATTACAAAAAAAACAAACAATGCGCAATGTGTGGGTTGTTGTCGTAGTTTGCGCTGTTGAGTTGTTGTTGGTTTTGTATTGGATCAAGCCAGGAAGATAGGTCATTCTGGCTCGACAAACACTTCAAAATGTGGAGAAGTTGTGAACAAAAAAGACTATGAGGACTTGTGAAAGTGAAATGAATGGATAGCCCAGTGGATAGAGCTGGCGGCCCACGTATGGTGACATCCTCCGTCAAACTGGTTCAAGTCCTGGGCTGGACGAACTAAAAAAATGCCTTTAGAAACATAAAAACAATAATGTACCGCAATAAAGGTCTTTGAGTATTCCCCATCCCACATAATCACCCCCTGCCATAATTACACAAGCACACCCAACGCATGCCACATTTTCCAGCACTCTCTTCTCAATAAGCCAATACACACAATTATCAATCTTTTATTGCAAATAGAACATCATATTCAGTCTTACTGTGTGTGTGTGTGTGTGTGTGTGTGTGTGTGTGTGTGTGTGTGTGTGTGTGTGTGTGTGTGTGTGTGTGTGTGTGTGTGTGTGTGTGTGTGTGTGTGTGTGTGTGTGTGTGTGTGTGTGTGTGTGTGTGTGTGTGTGTGTGTGCTACACCCTTCGGTTGGCTGATGGTGTGCCTGCTGTCTGACGGCACCTTCTAGCACATTATCCTAACCTACTGTTGTGTGTGCATCGAATATTTGTAATGCTAAGATACTTTAAACCCACTGCTGCCTTGCACTTCGCCAGGAGAGGTCGCTGTAACTGAAGCTGCGAGGAATTAACCTATTTTCGAAACAATTGTACCAAGTTGTTCAATGCTTCACAAAAGCTTCATTTGCCCATCACTACCCTGATGTCCTTCATGAGCTACCTGTAGCACTCTATCTTGTCGGGCAGTGGGAACCACTATTCTGGTGCCCCTCAGTACAGTCCAGACAGGACATCAGAACAAAACCTCACGAAAAACAACGACGAACCGACCAGGAACACAAGGGAAGGCAAGAATGAGCGGACAGCAGGCAGGGCAGAGGCTGAGCATGGGCGGAGGCCGGAGACAGGGAAACTCCGGGGGCCGGAGACAGTGGCGAGACACACACACACACACAGGGGGAGGAGAGGTGTGTGCTAGTTGTGCACAGGCCTACAAAATATTTCTGTACCACCTGAGAGAGAGCACCAGGTCACATGCTGCATGACCCGCTGGTCTGCTGCTGGAAATGACACACACACTGTTACGGTTGCTGTTTGTCTGCTCAGTAACCTGCCTGTGAGTGTTTTTAGCTGAGTGTGATTATGTAAATGAGCTGTGTGGTTGCCCCAACGTCATTGGCTGTCATCTGGTCCACTTCCGAGGACACTGATTGGAGCACGCCGGGCCCGACGTTCTCCAATCCCTGTGCAAGCCAGCGCACACCTGCTGGAGAGGACTACAAAGCCTGGGAACTATCACCACTCTGGAGGCTCTGCTGCGATCAGACACCTCATACCTTTTGCTCTTGTGTCATGGACACTCCAGACTGTGTTTGGTGCAACATATGTGTTTAGTGACGAGTGTCAACATATGTGCTTAGTGACGAGTGTCGATACCAGAGTTCCCGTTAGAATATTTTTTCGCCAGTCAACATGTCCGTTAAAGTTGAAATCTTCCGGACAAAATGAGAAAAGTGCCGGTCAAAGGTCTTCTTTGTTATTTATTGTGCTTTAAAACAAATTGATATGATTCGATATTAAACAAACTAATTATAGTAGATTAACTATTCAAACGTGCACAGTAATTTACAATAACACGGGAATAATAAACGGAGCGCTCTCCCTCTCATGACAGCCCGTCAGTATCATGCAGCTCGCGGATCAGTAATGAGTGACCCAACAGTAAAACTAAACATATCTATAACTAGTTTAGGTAGTTTGAGAGGTCATTAAAATAGCTACGTGTGATATTCTAACCTGAAGTGTGTGTTTTGCTCCACTCACCGCTGCATGTGATCATGCAGAGCTGCGTGTCGACTCGTCAGCAGCAGCTGATCTCTCTCTCCCGTCAGATTAGACTTCACTCGCGTTTATGTCCATATCGATCAGATCCAGCTAGTTCTAGCTAATGATATGACTACCTGCTTATTAAAAGACACCTAAACAATAAGTGTCGCTATGCAACTGGGTGAGGCCGCAAAATATAGCGCAGCATTATGCCTTTGTTTACATGCCCACCGGAACCCCGAGGCATTACCAACAGATCAACGCACAATGAATCAACCCATACAGGACATCTCTTTCTCCACATTAAGTGTTAGACGTTAGACATTAGAATTGACTATTCTTGTCTGTCACATACTCTTCTGTCTGTTACATAAATGGCGCAAGGTGCGCATGATGTGGTATTGCGATAAACGGAAATTATTTTGAACGGACACTTTGACCGGAAAGATTTAGATTTGCCGGTCTTCAGCATATTTTACCGGTCGTAGTCCGGTAATTACCGGCTAACGGGAACTCTGGTCGATATATGTGTTCAGTGTCGAGTGTGGATCAACCTGATCTCACCAGAATGCGTGACTCCACCACGACTCCTTAACACCGCAATGCGTGGTGGAATCACGAACTTTGTTACATTTGCGTGTCGGCACCACGCAAACAACCCCAATGTAAAGTGAATGAGGCTCCTTTGTCGTGGTGCACACACGCATTTCTACAACGTCCCGCAGTGAGCTTTTATTCTATACAACGTTTTTTAAATCTACTTTATAGCTTGTAGTAACTCACGGGAGGCTTCTTTTATTTTATTTGTATTCATAATTATTTTTATTTTTCGTCAGAATGTAAAAATTACATTAGTTACGAATTTGTGTTCTCAAAAAACTGTGCATTATGTGTAATGCAACTGTGATTTTTATTAAATGAGTTAGTTTTTAAGGAAGGCCAGAGCTTCAGCTGTGTCAAATAGATTGTTCCCTTTAGTTAACGTTATTTAAAAGATAATGATCATGTCCCCTGTATTGTATTACGAGCGTCCATTCCCATTGGATAACGGAGAATTTTACACCCGGAAGTAAGTAGCCTATTCTCCTTACTGTCGATTGATTTTACAGTGATATCTGCACTACTCATCGACTAAAAAACACCAGATTGTCCTTGTTAATTACACAACATTGATAGGTTTGAATTGTGTACAATGCTTTTGTATTTTCCCCCTTCGATTCGGAGAAACAAATATTTTTTCTGAGTTTTTGGACGGCAGAAGACACTACACTACCCAGAATCCTCAGCTATCGTTTGGGACTACACCATGTGCTTAGCTTGACAAACCCCGTGATCAGTCCTCAAGCTCTTTGATTGGTTGACCTCCAACTGCATTCCATATGAAAAAAAAAACGTTTCGTAAAAGAGAAAATCATACTTTATTCAGCAGTGCTTGCTGTACTCTTTGAAAGTAAATGCATTGTAATTAGGGGTGTCAGTCGATTAAAATATGTAATCGCGATTAATCGCACGATTGTCTATAGTTAATCGCGATTAATCGCAAATTAATCGCACATTTTTTATCTGTTCTAAATGTACCTTAGAGGAATATTTTTCAAGTTTGTAATACTCTTATCAACATATGAGTGGACAAATATGCTTTATGCAAATGTCTATTATCATTTGAACAATGACAAATATTCTCATGAATATTAAACACAACAACCTCTGAACATTACAAATATTCGCCTCAATTCAACCTGGTACCTCTCTCATACAATACAAATGGTGTGTGTGTGTGTGTGTGTGTGTGTGTGTGTGTGTGTGTGTGTGTGTGTGTGTGTGTGTGTGTGTGTGTGTGTGTGTGTGTGTGTGTGTGTGTGTGTGTGTGTGTGTGTGTGTGTGTGTGTGTGTGTGTGTGTGTGTGTGTGATCGTTGGAGCTATGTGCAACTCAAGGCATATGCTCGAACGGGAGCTGCCTGGAAGCTGCGATCATGTTGCGCGCATTAACACTAGCTGAGTGTGCTGACTTCTCCTACAATGTCCCGCTGTCTGCATCAAGTCAAGTGCTCGGCGCAGTTGTGGCGAAATGTCGCTCCTTATATCCGTTAGCGCAGCTAGCTAGCACCAGATGCTAACAACAACAACAATGCACGTAAGGTCTCTCTCTCGCTCACTCTCGCGGCACACATACACACACCCTCCCGGTCCTCCAGATGGCCAGTCGGTGCCTGCCGGTGAGAGTGGAAGTGTGGTCTGCCTCAAGCGGGCGGCAGGAGCGGGGCTGTCAGCATCAGCTTGTAGATGGTATTTTAAACTCGATGCGCTCTGAAACTACGGGGCGGCCAAGGAAAAAAATACACATGCGTTAGTTTTTTGCGTTAACGCGTTATTAACGCGTTAACAGCAACAGCCCTAATTGTAATAAATGGTTGGGCTGCATTAAATATTACACATCTGTCGTAGTTCTTTATTTATCTACAGAGATCGGGCATCAGAATAGACCAGAAACTATTCTTTTACCGTTCTGTTTTAATTTCACAATAAAGTTATTAGTAATATTTTGTTTTGATATTATTGTTTTTTATTAACTACTAGACGACTGGGTCATGTTAAGACCATCTTTTTTGTGTTGCTGTGGGTTTTTTCCATCGCTTTTGTGTTACAAATATCAAAACAATAACAAAATAATATTCGTCGTAAACTAAACCGGAAACAGCAGTATATTTTATTTTGTTAACACTGTAAACTTGACAGCCTTTTAACCCAAACCACCTACTGGTTGAAGCACGTTATTACACGTTTAGAGTAATTGCAATGCAGGAAGATTGTGTTGCTTTTTAATGACTGTAATTTTTGTAAAGCACTTTTGAATGTGTTATATTTTATGAAAACATTTAAATATTAAGAGTACATACAAAATAGTGGGAAAGTAGAAGGTCAATTATATAAATATAGAATAGAAAATATCAAAAAGATACTCAAATGATATCTAGAGTAAAACAGTTTAGTGCCTGATCGGAGGATGTGCTAACTAATAAGGCTTTATTTAAAGAAATGTGCAGAATACGACAGTGTAATGGTGGAGGTACACACACATTGATAGATGTCTTGTAATGCACTGTTGAGGAACCTGTGACCCAAGTTTTTCATTCATTGCATAACTACACTATTGTGTATATGATATGTCAATAAACCTTAGAAAATCTTGAAATCTTGAAAGGGATGTGCAAAATAGCAATTATATACAGTCTTTAATGAACTATTAGAGAATAACGAGTAATGAATATGCTTTAAACGGATCTGCAGATAAATATTTAGTCTTCTCAAGCACCAACTATCAAATATCTCTCCTGATTGTTGGCACTTGACAATCACCTTCACTGAATTTCATTCAGGTGTAACCTTTATATATACAGTCTATGGGTGTAACTAAAGTCTGATTTAAGGGTTGTTTATATTTCACATCATTAATCCAAATCTGTAAAGTAACTAAAATAAATGTAGTGGAGTAAAAATACCAGGTTAACCTTAAAGAAAGCCCTCAGGATTATAAAAGACCACCATCACCCCAGCCACAAACGGTTCTGTCTGCTGCAGTCTGGCAGGCGGTACCGCAGCATCCGGACTAAAACCACCAGACACAGAGACAGCTTCATCCCACAGGCTATACGATTATTAAACACCTGAACTTAGAAATAACATTCATCTGGCTGCTACTTAGAAATTATGTATCTAATATATCATATTCCAATCACTTGTATATAGACTCTTATTGCACTATTTCACTATTTTTTCTGTGTATCTGTTTTATTGCGTAGCACTGTTGGAGGAGCCTGTGACCTAAGGGGGGGAGGGGGGTAGGACACGTTCGATTCCTGTTTTGAATAGTGTGCCATCGTCGATGGGTTTCATTCCATTTCAAAGTCCTTTTTGACGCTCTGTGTAAACGTCGCGCATCCAATCACAGAGGTTGAGGACTGATCACGGGGTTTGTCAAGCTAAGCACATGGTGTAGTCCCAAACGATAGCTGAGGATTCTGGGTAGTGTAGTGTCTTCTGCCATCCTAAAACTCCGAAAAAATATTTGTTTCTCCGAATCGAAGGGGGAAAATACAAAAGCATTGTACACAATTCAAACCAATCAATGTTGGAACAAGGACAAGGACAATTTGGTGTTTTTTAGTCGATGAGTAGTGCAGATATCACTGTAAAATCAATCGACAGTAAGGGGAATACTTACTTCCGGGTGTAAAATCCTCCGTTATCCAATGGGAATGGACGCTCACATTGCTCTCCGTAATACAATAAAGGGGACATGATCAAATAGGAATATAATGTTCTTTTAAAAAACGTTAACTAAAGGGAACAATCTATTGGACACAGCTGAAGCTCTGGCCTTCCTTAAAAACTAACTCATTTAATAAAAATCACAGTTGTATTACACACAATGCACTGTTTTTTGAGAACAAAAAATCGTACCTAATGCACCATAATACATTCTGACGAAAAATAAAAATGATTATGAATACAAATAAAATAAAAGAAGCCTCCCGCGAGTTACTACAAGCTATAAAGTAGATTTTAAAAACATTGTATAGAATAAAAGCTCACTGCAGGACGTTGGAGAAATGCGTGTGTGCACCACGACAAAAGAGCCTCATTCACTTTACATTGGGGTTGTTTGCGTGGTGCAGACACGTAAATGTAACAAAGTTCGTGACTCCACCACGCAATGCGGTGTTAAGGAGTCGTGGTGGAGTCACGCATTCTGGTGAGATCAGGTTGGTGTGGATATATGTGTTTAGCGTAGTGTGCTTAGTTTTCCCTCCTTCAGCTGTGTTTTCTTACAGCTTCCTTTATTTAGTTGTACCACTTTTAAAGTGAGGTGTTGTTTCATTTTCTATATTAGTATTTATTTCTTCTGTATGCCATTAGACTCCTTTTTTAGAGTCCTCCTTTTGTTAGGTTATTCAACCTGTGCCCTTTTGGCCACTTTGTTTGTTTCAGGCTGCCTGCCCGCCATTTTGTTTACCGCTGCAATTTACAATAAATCACTTATAATTATACCAATACCAGTCTGGTTGTGTTCTTCCCTTTAGTTCCCCTAGCCTAATAGGGAACGTAACACACACACACACACACACACACACACACACACACACACACACACACACACACACACACACACACACACACACACACACACACACACACACACACACACACCATTTGTATTGTATGAGAGAGGTACCAGGTTGAATTGAGGCGAATATTTGTAATGTTCAGAGGTTGTTGTGTTTAATATTCATGAGAATATTTGTCATTGTTCAAATGATAATAGACATTTGCATAAAGCATATTTGTCCACTCATATGTTGATAAGAGTATTACAAACTTGAAAAATATTCCTCTAAGGTACATTTAGAACAGATAAAAAATGTGCGATTAATTTGCGATTAATCGCGATTAACTATAGACAATCGTGCGATTAATCGCGATTACATATTTTAATCGACTGACACCCCTAATTACAATGCATTTACTTTCAAAGAGTACAGCAAGCACTGCTGAATAAAGTATGATTTTCTCTTTTACGAAACGTTTTTTTTTTCATATGGAATGCAGTTGGAGGTCAACCAATCAAAGAGCTTGAGGACTGATCACGAGGTTTGTCAAGCTAAGCACATGGTGTAGTCCCAAACGATAGCTGAGGATTCTGGGTAGTGTAGTGTCTTCTGCCGTCCAAACACTCAGAAAAAATATTTGTTTCTCCGAATCGAAGGGGGAAAATACAAAAGCATTGTACACAATTCAAACCAATCAATGTTGTGTAATTAACAAGGACAATCTGGTGTTTTTTAGTCGATGAGTAGTGCAGATATCACTGTAAAATCAATCGACAGTAAGGAGAATAGGCTACTTACTTCCGGGTGTAAAATTCTCCGTTATCCAATGGGAATGGACGCTCGTAATACAATACAGGGGACATGATCATTATCTTTTAAATAACGTTAACTAAAGGGAACAATCTATTTGACACAGCTGAAGCTCTGGCCTTCCTTAAAAACTAACTCATTTAATAAAATTAACAGTTGCATTACCCACAATGCACTGTTTTTTGAGAACACAAATTCGTAACTAATGTAATTTTTACATTCTGACGAAAAATAAAAATAATTATGAATACAAATAAAATAAAAGAAGCCTCCCGTGAGTTACTACAAGCTATAAAGTAGATTTAAAAAACGTTGTATAGAATAAAAGCTCACTGCGGGACGTTGTAGAAATGCGTGTGTGCACCACGACAAAGGAGCCTCATTCACTTTACATTGGGGTTGTTTGCGTGGTGCAGACACGCAAATGTAACAAAGTTCGTGATTCCACCACGCATTGCGGTGTTAAGGAGTCGTGGTGGAGTCACGCATTCTGGGGACATTACATTGACTTACATGCATTTCCTGGAGACTTATCCTAACCTTAAAGGAGGGGTAGGCAGGCTTGGAATTTCGTCATTTTAGGGGCAAGGCCATTTGGCCTTCCCGTTCACATTTTTTTTAAGGGCACAAAGGCCACATGACAGGGCACAAAGGCTGTTTGGTTAAATTACGCTGGTCAATCAACATACAAACATACAAACGGCTGAATAGCAATAGTGTTTCTTAAACGTATACGTTAAGTTCAGCCATACACCACATAAGTCAGTGAGGGGTAGACAGTAAGGGTAAAATTGTATTGTCACTGGCCGCACCATTGTAACCACTGGCCCGGAGCATTTGTCCACCAAAAAAAAATCGACTAATAATGAAGAAAATTAACACATTTGTTGCAATAATTTATGCACTAACTACATTACTACAACATTTTAAACATCAGTTCTTCCTCATTTTCCTCAATTGTTCATATTTGGTTTATTAAAATAATGATATTGTGGTCATTGTTAAAAAATGTCTGCTATTATTATGAGTATTATTATTTGTATAATGCACTTTCTGCCTTCCTGTCATTAGGAGTTAGACATGTAATGGCTATATGTAATTGATTAGAACCTTCATTATCCTAAACTGCTGGGACATTTCGCCAATACCTTTATATTGTCTACTCTGCACTTACTTGTCAGCATAGGTCGGCATTGATGTACAGAGCCGACAGAAGACCTTGTTTATACTGGCATCATATTGAGAGGTGCAGTGATGCGTCCTGAAACCAGGAAGTAAGCTGCTGGTTCACTCCACAAAAAGCAATGGGATTTCTCCACAGGGTTTTGGAAAATAGCTGGAAATAAGGTCTGTGGAAAACAAACCTGTTAGATAAATGCACGTTTTGTTCAGCCGGATAATCTCCACATGTCTACCCTACTTTTATAATTTTCGAATCATAAATCTAATCGATAGATTATAAAAGGGTTTTAGGACGCAGCACTGCAGCCAGCTCCCTGTCACTCCTTTAACTCCTCCGGTGACTTTCTTTTATTTGAAGATTGTTTTTTGCCCAGCGCTTGGCCGGTTACCGCTCGTATTAAAAACATTTTGGCGAATGGTTAGGTGGCGCGATAGTCTGTAGTGAAGAAGGAGCGCCCTCCCGCTCACCGGAGCCTGCTCGCACTGTGCTCCGCAGCAAACAGCTGTTTGCTTTCCCCCCCAACAACGACAACCGACTCACGAAACGCTATGTTGTAGCGTTGATAAACGAAACAATTTAACTAAATTGCTAGTCAAAATACCAATACCACAGGACATTTTTTTTTACTTTTGACAGGGGCACAAAGGCCACTTTGGCCGTGAATTGCATTTTTTTTAACAGGGCATCACGGCCAAAGTGCGGGGCAACGACGGCCATGGCCGTCGTGGCCGTCGTGAAATTCCCACCCTGGGGGTCGGTAAGTTTGAGAAACCGGCTCGAGATCGCTAGAATTTGAAAATACACAACCGGAGAAAATCTGCCACTTCCTTATAGAGCCCCTCCTCCAACACACACGAACGCGCACATGACCAATGAGGGCACGAGATAAGTTTGTGCCCCGATGGAAGGCTGACAGCCGGCCCGGCTAAACGGATTGGTTGTACTTTTTACAGTATTACGGCTTCTACAGATGACATTTTTTTATGGATTTTTTGTCAAAGCACTTTAGATATTCATTGCTATCGGGATGTTAAGAGCATTCCATGGAATATAACAAAAAGTGTATCTCGAGCCGGTTTCTGAAACTTACCTACCCCACCTTTAACCATAACCAACACATGCCTAACCCTAACCCTTACCCTAATCCTAAAATTAATGATTCCCCTCATGGGGACCTCCAATTTGTCCCCATAAGGGAGGCGAGTCCCCACACGTGACTGTGTAAACATATTTAGGTCCCCACAAGTATAGTAATGCTAGGCCACACACACACACACACACACACACACACACACACACACACACACACACACACACACACACACACACACACACACACACACACACACACACACGATGGAAGTCAAGATCACAATGTTACTCTGGAAATGTAAGATGAAATATATTTGAAAATATGTAGCATTTTATTTGTCACTTCGACGGTCATTAAGGCTGAGGACCAACACACAAGGGTTTTGGCCACGAAGGTGTCCAGAGGTAGTATCTGAGACACATCCAAGACTCTAATAACCACCAAAGCCCCATCCCCCTACTACAGGCATTATTATATTGAAAATAATGTAGTTTTGTGTTTTTTTGTAATAAATTATGAGAATACAAATAATTAAACAGGCATTTAAAAGGTTTAAAATCCAGAAAATGATTGAATGGTTGGTAGTTTTGAGCATGTTAGAAGTTGTTAAAAATGATTTACGGAAGAAAAGAAAAGCAGAACAAAATATTGATGTATGATGATTTAATAGCAGTTTTCTGGGCGTGTACATTTTTGCCACAAAGGTGTCTAGAGGGTAGTAAACTTGAGGAGGGCACAAGGGTTAAGGGTAAACCTAATTCCTATTTGTAAAATAGTAAGGACATTGGTTTTCTTAGTTTACTTGAATTACATTTTCAGTCAATTTAAATACAATTAAACATAGGCTTACAAAGGAGAAGACTTGTTGTCCATGTATTCTCATTTAGGCAGTATGTACAATGTTTCTGAATGTTACCTGATGATGTAATTGACATGCCCTGACATGTAGGCAGCACATTACTGTATTGAACATAGGATTATAAATGGTGTGTTCTGTTTTGAAAGAACAATTTAAATTGAACCGTTTTGAAACTGACATAAGAAAATGTCATTAAATGAACTTGTGTAGCATAATGTCAAAAGACAAAGTCCAGAGATTGCTTTTCACAACTAAATAGGACAAGTTAACACAACTGACTGACTCTGTGGTGAATCACATTTTAAGACACTAATTCAAAATAAATCACAATCCTTATCTATGCTAAATATTTTCATGTTTTATCAGTGGACCTAAAGCGGACACAACCAATGGATGGGTACCTCCATGTTCTCTGTCTGTTCTCCTGTCACCTGAAACACAGGGATGGCACACTGGACAATGTATTGAGAGAAAGATGCATGTTATCGGAAAGTCAAAATGATGGAGCAATACCGGTTTTTATTATCTGATCAGCAGACAAGACAGTACCAATGTACATATTACAACAAAGCAAGGAAAAACGTAATAAAAATAAAACCGTACCCTGATGTTGATCACTCCCAGCACAGCTTTTAGATTGTCACAGTGAACATTGACTTTCTGCCAGATATTAAGGTGAGTCCATAACTTCCATAGCTACATGAGCAGCTGGAAACACGTCCCAGCAGAAAGACATCCAGGCCAGTGGCCACTGATGGACTTCAAATGATGGTAGGAGTATTGTGAGGGAATGCTGTGCCAACAATACATTGACCTGACCGTGGCTGAAAGCTAACCGTACTACAATTCATATTATTTCTGTTTCAGGAGAGTAAAACTGGGCACACTGACTTGAGTTCAACCTTTGGCACTTCTCTGGTAACAGTAGAAACATAGTGGGTGATGCTGGAGAAGAATCCCTACCCCTATATATTACAGTGTTGGCATAATCCTGTACATAACTACACGAGAAGACACAGCGATAACATATTTGTAAATAATAAAGAAATGTAATTTTATTATTTTTGATTATTTTGAATATGTAGGAAATGAGGGTAAATCAGTAGGAAGAGACTGATGTTGTTCTTCCTTCTTCACATGGTCAGAGGAGCCACCTAGTGGTCATACTTTGTATCTACCCCGGTCAGTGTATTGGCTCCCCCTTCAGGTGTAAGCAGTCTGTGTGTGACATGAAGAGGTGTCCATGTTGTTAGAATCTCCTTCCCCACCGAAGAGAGCCACAGTTCTCTTGTCAGAACTTCAGAGCACGGTGGTGTTTTTCTATTTTGAAATGAATGAAAGCTATTGTTCCCTATACTGCTGAACAATACAGTG